>NC_081561.1:133835273-133835471 GCF_022355385.1 Mustela nigripes | reverse complement strand
ATTGATTAGGTCCCTAGCCTTCGGTACTGCCTCTTGTTCTTTTTTTTTTGTGTTGAATTTTTACATCTTGTCATTTTGTCCAGATAAGAGTAAATGAAGGGGCAAGTAAAATACTAAAAGGGTGGCAACAACCCCAGGAAAATATGCTTTAACCAAATTAGAAGAGATCCAAAATCGTGAGTGGGGAGAAAGGGGATT
>NC_081561.1:133757455-133832273 GCF_022355385.1 Mustela nigripes | reverse complement strand
GGAGGGAGACAAACCATAAGTGACTCTTAATCTCACAAAACAAACTGAGGGTTGCTGGGGGGAGGGGGTTTGGGAGAACGGGGTGGGATTATGGACATTGGGGAGTGTATGTGCTTTGGTGAGTGCTGTGAAGTGTGTAAACCTAGTAATTCACAGACCTGTACCCCTGGGGATAAAAATATATGTTTATAAAAAATAAAAAATTAAAAAAAAAAAAAGAAAAGAAACCCACACTCAGATGTTAGACAGTTAGGTTTGTAATGACTCTACACCATGACATGTGGAAGCACTTTTCTGAACACTGAACTTGCCTGAATTCTTAAAACAAAATGCAAAATTTTATTTTCCATTCTGTTTCTTTTCTGTCAAGGTAGAGAGTTACAGTTGGATTTATAAACCCATTTTCCCCAACTCATTTTCCTTTTTTATAATTTTCAGGCTAACTGTACTATAGAAAAGTCAACTGAAATTTATAACTAACATTAGCCACAGTGGCTTGCTAACAATCCAAGATACCTCATATTAAAAAAAAAAAAAAAAATCACTCCCTTTCAAAAGTGAAAAATGTAAGGTACCACAGTAATCAGGAAAGCTATAATCCACAAACCAGCCAAATATTTATGCTTTAAGTGGGTATTTATGGAGTTCAACAATTACACTGTGCTTACTTGGTGAAAGGTACTATACTCTGCATTACATTCACACCATATCATCTCATTTACTCATCACAGTGACCCTGTAACGTAGGTACACACCTATATTATTCCTATTTTATAGTTGGAGCAAGGTACCCAGCTTGGAGTTGATAGAGCCAGATTCAAACCCAGCAGGTCTGGAAGGACAGGGTGCACCTTCAGCCATCATTCTAAGATTATTCTGTTTTTGACCATAACCTAAAGATCTATACATACCAACTGATTTGGTGAAAGTGGCTGAATTCAGTCAAGTAACAAAACCAAGCTTTCTTTTTCTTTAATATAATTTGCACCCAGGCTAGTTAGCGGTACAACCCAGATCAGACATAGCACTTCTAAAAAACTAATTCATATTCTACCCCAGCATCGTGTTTCTCACTTTATCTAGCAACTGCTATGGGAGAAGAAGAAGAAGAAAGGGGTAAACATATTGCAAACCATTTACTGCACAGAGTAATTTTATTTCAAGTCTTAAATTAGAGAAGCAATGAAAAAGAAAACCTGTCATAGCTCCAAATCCAAAATAAATCAAGTCACATTAATGAAAGATCTTAACAAAGATACACTCACTCCAAGCGTGCTCTGTTTGTCAGAAAGATAGCTCACACAGACTCCAAGCCAACATCAGTGGCTCAGCTCTCCAGCATGCTACAATCAAGGCGAAGGACAGAGCATCTTCTTATATCCGGAAACAAGACAGCTAGGTTCATCTGTGTCGTTTTTCCTAATTAAGGTATAAGCAAGAAAACCATTACGTGCCAGAAACCATTTCATAACTTGGGAAGTGGGCTACCTGGGGAACAGGAAGCGGACAAAAAGGGAAGAGCTAGGACGACGGAAAAGAACGATGTTCATTCACAGTTACGTATTCAAGACAAGATTTTTCAAATGTTCTGCCATACTTTTAAAATGCCTCCTCTCAGGACATCCTGAATCTCAGAGCAGAAAGGAAGGAAGAGGCCCACTGGCAACCCCACCACTCACCCTGAAAAAGCACAAATATCCATTGCGCCAAGCAGGAGCTCGGGTGCGTGGCAGGCTAGGCAATGCACACCCAGAATCTCTCCTAAAAACACAGCCTTGCTGGAAGCAGCCGGCCACTTCCTGGCAAATAGATGAAAATAGAGGGAATAAAAATTTCAATTCTGGGGACGCCTCGTGGTTCAGTCTGTTAAGCGCCAGACTCTTTTGATTTCTGAACAAGTCATGATCTCAGGGTCATAAGATCAAGCCCCGAGTCAGGTCCGCGCTGGGTATGGAGCCTGCCTTAAGGTTCTCTCTCTCCCTCTGCCCCTCCCCATCCTGCATGTGCTCTTTCTCTCTCTCTCAAAAAAAAAAAAAAAAAAAAAAAAAAGTAATTAAAAGAGTTGCAATTCTGAAGATAGAGATACTTGATTTCACCTAAAATACACACACACACACACACACACACACACACACACATCACTTACTTCTAAATTTAAATCTGACCATTACTTCCAAAGGGAGAAGCTGTGGTTTCTCTACCTTCCTTTCACCCAAATCAACCCAAACTTTGACATTCTGTCCTTATTTCAGATGCACGGTGACAAGAATGTGGACACTGATGAATTTTCCTAGTGAGGATGCAGAGTATCACTGTCACATCCTGTTTCACCTGGAGCCCCTCTTACACCTGCGGATGTGGTCCAGGATCACTATTCAGCAGTAAAAACGCACCACTCCGAACAGGCTTCCTTCAAATTCAAACCTGCAGTCTGCCCACTCCACACGCTACTCCCCCAGCCACACTGCTGGTGACAGTCCTAAAAACCTCTGCAATCATCCTCATGTCACTCACATCAAGGAGCTTATTACAAAGACTGTGTTCCCTGTGTCACCCACCGAAGGGACCCCAGGTAGGTCCTCAAGACACACACTCAAAACAGCTACTCCAAGAAGGGCTTGTGTGGCTGGGACAACATTTGCCGCAGAGAAACCAACCAAAGGCAAACTTGGGAGCTCGTGAGGTTTATCTGCAAATGTAGAGCACCGTACGCAGCCCCGGAGAAGATACAAAACTACCCCACACCTTACACCCCAAAGGACTTGCATTTCACTAAAGCACTCTCCCCAAACATGACCAGGTGTAGCTCTCGTGACTACGCTTTCATGGAGGGAGAACTAAAATTACCCCTTTGACAAATGGAGAAACTGAGACTTGTCATATGTCCACAGTAACACAGCTGGAGGGGCAGTCCAGACCCTGCTAGACTGTACTGTAGTAGACCACTGCTACTCCTCTGCCTCAACTCTAGAAACAGCTGACATTTCCTGAGCGCTTACCATCAACAAGACACTATGATAAACGCTTTATTACATAGAACACCTTGGTTCACTCACAACATCTCATTACCCACTATTTGACAAATGGAGAAACCAAAGAACAGAGAGGCCAAGTGATTTCCCCAATTGCACAGTCAGTGTGTGACTCAAACCACATCTTCCTCACACTATGGTTGGCATTATTCTTGGGTTTCATCACGCCTATTCTAAAAATACTAATAAGCTTGTTTCATCTCAGGGATGTAAGAGTCACCGTGGATAGAACCAATTATTTGTAACAGTCTGAAAAGCAACAAGACTTAACATGAGACATACACCTCAGATTCAGAGTCTAACAAATGGTAAAGCTACAGAGTTAGTTTCCATTTCAAAAGACCCTTGTGGGGGCGCCTAGGTGGCTCAGTGGGTTAAAGCCTCTGCCATTGGCTCAGGTCATGATCTCAGGGTCCTGGGATCAAGCCCCGCATTGGGCTCTCTGCTTAGTGGAGAGCCTGCTTTCCCTTTTCTTTTCTACCTGCCTCTCTGCCTACTTGTAATCTCTGTCTGTCAAATAAATAAATAAAATCTTTAAAAAAAGAAAAGAAAAGATAAGGCCCCTGTGGCCAAGCCCCCAGGTCTAGACACTTACTGGGACTCTCCACACAGGGTAGTCCATCCTCCTCACTGTGAGGATGAAGGCCTCTGTGGGTGGTCTCGCTTCCCTGGGTCTCTTCCCATGCCTCCCCATGCTGGTTCTACTCTTAGGACAGGCAGACCCCACAGGCCTCTCTTCATCTCAAGAGGAAGTGAATTGGTAGGGTATTTTAGGAAGCAGAACAGAGCTTTGAAAAGGACTGCACTCATAGTAACAGGCAGACTCTAGAAAGCGAACAAGTGCAGCTGGCTGGCTTTCCCTGGAGAGCTCGCCCTGCCTGCGGCATCCACTGTTTGGAACCCATCCTCTGAGAGGTACCTCCAAGAGGATCTCATTTTTCTCCTTTTCTGTGAATGATGAGTCACCTGTAAGATTTGAAAATCCGCATATCAGATGTGGATGCCTCCAGACCTCCCTGAGCTGGGTCGGGGTTGGAGAGAAACCACTAGGAGCCACACTCTCCTCTTGGGTGACCACTTCAGTGCACTCACACGGTAACCAATGGCACAAAGATCCTCTGTAGTATTTCTGGACACAGAATTTTGTATTGCCATGATAATTTTGAAAGCCAGGTATAATCTTATCTTTAATGATTCCCAAAAAACAAGAGAGGAAACAGAGAGCAATCAAGGTGATGCGTCTATTACATGGTTAGGTCAGACACACAGCCATTTCTTTGGTTGAGATGTTTCCAGTAGGTCTATGAATGAATCACACTGACTTAAGTTGAAGGACGGAGCTAAAGAGGCTCATGCATATTAGGAGAGTAACAAGTCTCCACCACTGTAACTCCTTTCCCCTCCAGGGATCACCCAGAGATCCTTGAGCTGGTCCTGCCCCTCTCCGTCATCCCACATAGGGTTCCCATTGACCTTGTGGCCCCAACACCCTCCCCTGCCCACATGTGGTGTTTCCTCCAGCCTTTCTACATGAGCTGGGTTATCAGCCAGGCCATCTGGATGCTTCCTTCATCGAGGTCTCCCCACAAGGATCCCAGGTGGGCCCGAGACTGGTCACTGTAAGCCTTTCCAATATGGTGCCTATCCCCGATCACAGGACACAGACAGACAGGAGGACACAAAACCTCCACACAAAAGCCCCACAGTATCTACTGGGGTGGTGAGGGGCCACACGGGGGTCAGGAGACACACACACAAAGCCCTCTAGGAGATGATGGTCACAGCACTCAAGTTGTGGCAGAAAGCATGTTCATGAGTAAGGTAAAACATCAGACTGATGAGCAACTGGACAACTGCCCAGAAAAGAGGGAAGACATAGACCGCAAAGAGAAGCCCATCTCCTTGGCTGGCAATGGGGTCTTGGTAGTGAGGTCTGTCCCCATCTCCTCACTAGGAGAGTCACTGAACAGGTGGGCCTCTGGGGTTCTGATGTAGGTCTGATCAGTCCCATTAAGGTAGCTGCCCCAACCCACACTCTAGCTCCCTCTGCCAGGAAGACAGGGACAGGAATGCACAGAAAGGAGAAGAGAAAAAAAAGCCTAGGCATGAAACCATTCCATGTTCACAAAAGCTCTATCACCCGGGACACTCCACACATGACCCCGTGTTGTCAACAGAGAGAGGCGAGTCCTCCGTCACACTGGCAAGAATTCTCACTTCTTATCTACCAAGATAGTTCCCTTCCCAATATAAACCTGGCCTGAAGGTGCCACTAAGACCCATATATAGGCCCAAATTATCATTTCATTTTCCATCTCTTCTTCCCAGGTTGCTTCACAG
Source organism: Mustela nigripes (assembly GCF_022355385.1). NCBI lineage: Eukaryota > Metazoa > Chordata > Mammalia > Carnivora > Mustelidae > Mustela > Mustela nigripes. The sequence goes on along the minus strand of NC_081561.1, from coordinate 133,826,901 downwards.
AAACAACAGGTAGAGAGAGAAGCAGTGTATCTTAGTTCTTCCAGAACTTTCAAGATGCATCTCTCTTTTTTTTTTTAAGATTTTATTTATTTATTTGTCAGAGAGAGAGAGCGACCACAGACAGACAGAATGGCAGGCAGAGGCAGAGGGAGAAGCAGGCTCCCTGCCGAGCAAGGAGCCCGATGTGGGACTTGATCCCAGGACACCAGGATCATGACCTGAGCTGAAGGCAGTTGCTTAACCAACTGAGCCACCCAGGCATCCCCAAGATGCATCTCTTGAAGCAGAAGCTCATTCCCATTCTGGCTGTCACATGGCATCTGGGAAAGGCCCGCTTCCTTTCCACTGAGTGTTAAGGCTGGCTTACTGGTGTCTGGAGGGCAATGTGGAGTCAGAAACTTTTAGAACAAAACCACCCAGAGAGAGATCTTGGGAAGTAGGTTTAAGTTGTAGGCTGGGTAACACGGACGTTAGAATTTCTGGTACAGAGAAGGCAGCGAACAGGACGTGGAGTTAGGAACACAGGAAGCCAGAAGCCGAAGGCTGGCTGACACACAGGGCCAACGTGGGCTACTTGCCTGGTGGGACTGCCTTAAATAATTGGCTGTTCCTAGTGATCCAGCTTCCCATTTCCCAGGGTGGCCTCATCGGTCCTCCACCCAGGGTCCTCCACAGCACAGGAGTCTCCTGATTCAGCCCCTCCGTCCAGTCCTCTGTTAGACAGACCTCTGTGGCAATGACAGGGGCCTGCCCTTCCATGGGTCTCACTCCCAGTAACACTTAAAAGAACATCTCGTTTCTATGAAATGAAAGAGTGTGTCTGAATGGGAACGAGTTGAAGACGATCACAAAACTCTGCCGGCTCCAAGACATGAATCCACTGATTCACCCAAACATCACAGGAAGAAACAGATTATGCATTCGACCAACAAGTCCTTCAAACAAACTAAGGAAGCTGTCACAATTACTGAGCCCAATTACCTCCTCGGCACTTTAAATAAGACTGCATGGAGTGCGGCATCTGGGGGGCTCAGCGCATTAGGTGTCTGCCTTCGGCTCAGGTCATGATCCCAGGGTCCTGGGATGGAGCCCTACCTCAGGCTCCCTGCTCAGCAGGGTGTCTGCTTCTCCCTCTGCCCCTCCCCCCCAACTCTGCTCCTGCTCTCTCTCTCTCTCTCTCTCTCTCGCTCTCTCTCAAATAAATAAATAAAAGCTAAAAAAAAAAAAAATTTCACAGGCAGAAACAGGATGTTGCTTTTCTATCATCTCTTTGACACCAAGACCTACAGTCATGGGGAAAGGCCAAGTTAAACTGAATGATAAGCCGCGAAGCCGGAAAAAAGACAAGAGGTGGTTGCCGAGGGAGCCAGACACAAATTGTACCAAGGGTGACCTGCCTCAAGCTTAGTTTTTAGGGGCAATTGCTGGCTTGGTAACTCAAGGAGGCCATGGGGCACCCCTGCAGAGAGGGCATCCTTCCACACTGTTCTGTCCAGATTAACCAACAGGGTGGCTGAAAACATTGCATGGGCTCCTCAATCCCAACCCCTGCCGGCCCCAGCCCCTCACCTCCTAGAGCCCGACAGGGTCCCTCCTATTCACTGTTATCAGGAGAACTCCTTCCCCAAAAAACCAGATAATGAGTCAAAAGGAAAAACCTACAAGAACGGGGGGGAAAAAAAGAAAAGGACAGAGGCATGTCGGGCCAGTGCTCTAAAAAGCCACAGTGGAGTTGTGAATTCTTCTTGAGCAGAGGAACATAATTATGACTTAGGTGTGGCAGCTGTGGGGATCCTGCTGCCAAAGAGAGAGAACCTTGGAATGTTCGGGACCCACCAGAGCAATCGCAACCAGCAAGCCAAACATCAGTTCCAAATACCAGAGGTATGCTTGTGGTTAAACCACATTACCCAAAACAGGCCATGGGTATGACATCCAGGTTTTACTTTAACTGATTCTAAGAAAAACACCAGCCTTAAACCTAGCAGAGTGAGAAGCCATGTGCTATGGTGACCCAGTAACACAGGGTTAGATGCTGTAGAATGATTAAGCATTAGAACAGAGAAAACACACAAAGTAGCAGTTCTGATAATGCCCTACCACCCCCCACCCCCGGTCCTGGGGGGACCAAATCCCCACCCAGAAAATGCCAGAGCAACTTCCTTGCATTTAGAAATCCTCCACACTTGGGAGCTTGCCTTTATTTGGGTTTTTAATTGGTAAAGTATTGTATTACAAAGGAAGTTACTAAGCAGTCCTAAAGAGCAAGAAGTTAAAGATTTATAAAGACTCACACTGGCAATGAACTCACTTAGAAAAAAAAAAAAAGACACTCAGCACATCAAAGTTCTGTAGTCTTTGTAAGTGACCTCTGACCTCACAAAAAGAAGAGGTGAGTTCTGAGGCCACTGAGACCCCACTGAAGGAGACCCAGGAGATCCAGCCCACAGGGGACAGTCCTTCCTGCCCACCAGCTCCTCTGTGTATCTTAGTGAGTTACTGATCTCTCTGTGCCTCTGTGCCTCGTTCCTACCCTTTTAAAATGGGACTGATGAAAATATGCACCTCAGATGTTTGTTAAGAGGGATGAAGAGTTAATGTGGCAGGTGGGGGTGGTGGCACTGGGTGGCTCAGTCGGTTAAGCAACTGCCTTTGGCTTGAGTCATGATCCTAGGGTCCTGGGATCGAGTCCTGCATCGGGTACCCTGCTCAACGGGGAGCCTGCTTCTCCCTCTCCCTCTGCCTGCCGCCCCCACTGCCTGTGCTCTCTCTCTCTGTCAAATAAATAAATAAAATATTTTTTAAAAAAGAGTTAATGTGGGAAAGGCCTTAGAATTGAGCCCAGAATCTAAATAAACACTGATGCCCATTATTATTGTTGGTTTGGGTTTTATTTGGTCAAGAGTGATTCAATGCCACAGCAGCTCCATAAGCAAAGCTCGAGCCATCAATAATATCTTTCAAATAGAATGAGACACTCTTCACTATTTATTATCAAGTGATATTCCAGGAAATCACACTTAAAACACATTTACTCAACAGAGACTGTACACTGGACTTTTTGGATGACATAATACATTATAAACCAAAGTTCCCTGGAAAACAGTATGGAGATTCCTCAAAAAGTTGAAAATAGAGCTACCCTATGACCCAGAAACTGCACTAGGGGGATTTACCCCAAAGATACAAATGTAGTGATCCGAAGGGGCTCGTGCACCCCAGTGTTTATGGCAGCAATGTCCACAATAGCCAAACTATGGAAGAGCCCAGGTGTCCATAAATAGGTTAATGGATAAAGAAGATATGGTGTGTGTGTGTGTATACACACACACACACTACACAACAAAATATTATGCAGCCATCAAAAAACTGAAATCTTGCCATTTGCAATGACATGGACAGAACTAGAGGATATTATGCCAGGCAAAATAAGTCAACCAGAGAAAGACAATTATCATATGGCTCACTGATATGTGGAATTTAAGAAACAAAACAGAGGATCATAGGGCAAGAGAGGAAAAAATAAAACAAGACAAAACCTGAGAGGGAGACAAACCATAAGAGGCTCTTAATCATAGGAAATAAACAGGTTTTCTGGAGTCTCTCCCCACCTCCCCCTCCAGCAAACCTGTTTATTTCCTATGGGGTAACCGGGTGATGGGCATTAGGGGCATTAGGGAGGACATGTGATGTAATGAGCACTGGGTATTATATAGGACTGATGAGTCACAGATCTGTACTTCTGAAACCAATAATATATTATATGTTAATTTTTTAAGTTAAAAAAATAATAAAATAAAAAATTAACCAAGTTCCCACTCTCTAGGAGCTTACAGTCAAACTGGAAAGATTAGATGCACACCCATAAGAAATCACACACACGGGAAGCATATGGTAAGTGCCAGCTGAGAGATAAAGCCTTTATTCTAATTGATTTATAAGTATTAAGAAGGCTAGGTAAACAAACTGATTTCAGTCTAAAATGAAAAAAATAACTCTTGGAAATGAGATTTCAGTTTGGCTTTGGAGGATGAGTAGAATCCTCACTAAAAAAAATGGAAGGGTTTGGTGAAGAAATGTGGGAATGGCATGAGCAAAACTCACGGGGCCATCTTGAATTTGAGACGAGAGACTGGAGTGCTCAAGAACTTAAGGTCCACAGTTAGACTCTCTCAGTGCAAATCCTTGTTCAACTACATACTGGCTGTGTGACCATGGCCAGTTACTCCCGTTTCTATGCCTCAGTTTCTAACTGGTCTCCTTCATAGGTACTGCCCTAAAGGCCGAGTAAGATAAATAATGAAAGAACATAGTTCCTGCACACAGCAGGACTCAAGGTTGGCAACTGTGAGATAGGAAGCAATGTTAGGGAGGCTGCCAAGAGATCCCCCAGTCTGCAGAAGAGGGCCAAAGTAGAATCTGGGAAGTAGTGCAAAATCATGTTTGAAGGGTTAGAAAAGAGGCTGTGAGGAGCTCAGCTTTCAGCCAGGAAGGGTCTGAGCTACCTCAAAGGGGTCCATTTTCCGATGGTTCCCTGCCCGTTCTGGGCAGCTCCCAAGAAGGTCAGAAAATCTGGGGACAGGAATCCAATAGTAATATGCCAGGGTCCACAAGCGAGTTAGTAGTAAGTAGCTGAGGCTAAGCTCAGGCACTTTCATGAGAATGGAAAAGCAGGGTGGGAATAAGGGACTAGATTAGGTGGCTGAGAGTGGGTGGGACATGAGAGGAGCCAACGACAAACACCACCAGATGCGATCTGATAGATCCTGGATTAGGTCCTGCTAGAGAAAAAGGACATTAGTGGAAAAAACCCCAGGGAAATAGAAATAAAGACTGTGGTTGAGCTAATAGTATTATACCAGTGTTGACTTCTTGGTTTTCATAAATGTACATGAAAAGATGTTAACATTGGTGACAGGGGAACAGGAAAACTCATCAGTGTCTCTGCAACTCTTCTGTAAATCTAAAATTACTTCAAAAACAAACACAACCCAGGTCTGTTGGGGTGATTCACCACACCATCAATAAAAAGAGGGAAGCCATAGCAAGTGCCAGTTTGGCCTTAAGATGATTTGACTGAGTGACACTAAGAGCAATATGGCTGACGCTAGACCCAGGAGATACCCAAGCATGGGATGTGAGAACCTGACTTCACCCCCACATCTGGCCACTCGATGAAGCTGGATGAATCTGGCCTTTTAGGGACACGGAGCAGCCTGACTGTCCCTTCAGATTCCTTGCTGGGAGCCCATCTCTGCACCCATTATGCACAGCACCCACACACCCACTGCTTTCCTGTTACAGATCTGTGCCCACCAGGAGAGATGTCAGATAGGATTTCCAAAGAATTTTATCTTCAGACTAAGGAGCTTCTATTTTGAGGCCCATAATAAACCAAGTCTTCTTAAGGAAAGAAGAAATATCCATAACACCAACTCCCAATAGCCCAAAGGAAGAAGAATCACAAGCTGGTGAGCAGAGCAGAGCTGGGCTTCAGATTCAGGTATGCCTTGCTCTGCAGGCCATGTGCTTCCCACCACTCCACAGGGCCCCATATGGGAAGTCTAGTGTGGTCTGCCGCATTAACACACACACACCAAAATACAGCTTTACAGAAGAGCTCCACCACGTCATAAAGGCACCAGTGCCCCAGGGTTAGAAAGATCTAGAAAGCTGTCTGGTTTCATTAACCCAAGAGAATCAAATATTTCCTATCTATAGGAAATTAAAATATTAGTTCTGAATGTCAGAAATACCATATAATGAGTATATATGGATATATATATAGGTTTTATATATATATATACATACCTATGAATACATAATAAGCCTGTATAATAAATATCCTTTATAGATGGGTGTTGAAACAGTAAAATAAACTCTTCATCAAAAAATCGGAACTACAAACCACCCACCACATAACAAGCACTAATAAACGTTTGCTGATTTTACTTAATGACATGGAGGTCTTTGAATGAATCTTTTCCCAATAAAACACGTCTTGTCCTAAATCATGGAATCAGGAATCATGTTCTTTTCATGAGAATGAAGCTGGAGAGCAACAGGAGAAAGACACTAAATTCCAGGGATGGTTTGGGGCGGAGAAGCCCGTGTCCCTCCACCGTCAAGTGCAAAGGTCAGCGGTAGATTCTGTACCAGGACAGGAGAAACCTGAGCGGCGGAAGCCTGGGACTATCCTTTCACTGGCTGTAGATGGAATTCAAGTGGCGGGTGAAGAGGTCAGAATGGATGGGGGGGTCTCTCTTAACTAAAGGTTTCTGGGATTCTCTTGGAGAGTTGGTTGGACTGTGGTTATGCTCGGATAAGATGGTGTCACCTCCCTCAGCTACAAGGGACTGGGTATGTGCCGGAAACGGCTCACAGCTGACGAGAGACAACTGTTAACCTTCCAGGGATTTTATGAGCCAACTACCAAGCACAGCCCCTGAAAATTAAATTATATAAACATACAAGGAAGTTAGTGACAAGTAAAATAAAGTTAATAAATGCTCAAAGTTTAGCACTTTTTAATGACTTCATTACCTTTCACTCCAGTCTACACTTTGGAGGTTGCTTACATCTACTGGGTCTGTATGGAGGAAATATTCGTCCCTGCTCCACACTCAGTGACTTCACAGTGGGAGCCTGAGATCAAATTGGTGGTGTGGGGGGGAGGGGCACTAATCCACACCAACAAAAGGCACAAATGCTATAAATCAGGGTTGGTTGGTTGGTTGGTTTCCTGAGGACCAGCTGTTGAACATTTACCAGCAACCCACTGGATACCTGTGTCCTTCAGAGACAAATGGGAAACTGCACTGTGTTGGGCAGGGGTGGGGGAGGGGAGGAAAAGCAGTTGGGCAGGGGAGGGAGGTGGAGGGACCAGGGTAAGGAAGAGTGGGGAGAGAGAACAGCAGGAAAGGAAGCAAGAAGAGCCAGACAGAGAGAGGGGGAGAGAGAGGAAGAGAGAAGGAAGAGAGAGAGAGAGAAAAAAATACTTATTATCCTGAGGAAAACAATGGTTCTCTATAAGCAAGTTATTTTAGATAAACTACACTGGGCCTCTTTTTCTGAAAATCTCTCTAACATATTACTCATGTGTCTGCCTTGTGAAGCAGAGGCTACCAACAGAATTAGTATTTTCTTAATGACTCAGGTCAGCTCTGTGAGCAGACGTTCCTTTGTGCTGCATTATTACCCTCCAGGCCACTGGCACGCATGGAGCTCTTTCTGTCTTCTGTGAGACGGCTCCAATCTTCTGAGCTTTTTATAGATTCTCTGTCAACCCCTCACCGTCAGGCTGTCAGCTGTCACTAGGAGACTTTTTCCCAGTACTTCAAGCGAGCCTCATGGTGTGCGCCTTCTAGAGCCTGGTGAGTTAAGAAGTCAGGAGGCCAAGCTTGTTGGAATTGTGGCTCAAGGAAGAGTTGACATGCTCTCCCCAGCCCAAGACTCCCCCCCCCCCACCAATAAATGAAAACATAAACTGCAGGGCAGCTCCTCAGGTTCTCGAAATCCCCCATCTGCTTTCTCCCGGGTTCTTTGCTGTGTTTGAAATGGCTGAAGTCGCAGAATTAGTGGCCTCGGGATAGCTGAGGTTTCGCTAAATATGCTACACGTTCAAGGAGAGAAACTAAAAACAAAACAGAGCCGACGTTGACTAATATGAAAGCAAATAAAAGTTCTATCAAGTAAGTGACAGTCGATAGCACAGACACCCTGTTCTCTTGCCAGTCTCTTTGCTTTGCCTGAGGCAGAGGGCAGAGCCAGCCATGGCCCGGCTCCCTGGCTGTCTCTTCCAGAGTCCACAAAAGGCTCCAAACAGGAGGAACTGGAAACTATCAGAAACCAGGCAGCAGGGGCGCCTGGGTGGCTCAGGTCATGATTTCAGGGTCCTGGGATCGAGTCCCGCATCAGGCTCTCTGCTCGGCAGGGAGCCGTCTCCCTCTCTCTCTCTGCCTGCCTCTCCCTCTACTTGCGATTTCTGTCTGTCAAATAGATAAATAAAATCTTAAAAAAAAAAAAGAAAAGAAAAGAAAAGAAACAGGCAGCAGTAGGCGAGAAAGAGCTGACAGGGGCAGCCCCACCTTCCAGCAGCTAATGTCAAGCGCTGGCCCCAGCTTAGACCATCAGCCCACCCCAGCCCACCCCACCACGCCTCATGAACACCCCCGTGGGGAGGCAAGGAGCAGAGAGGTCCTGTGATGTGAACCAGGGCCCTACCATAACCAAGCAAGATGGCGGCAGTGGAGACGCCATCCATAGACAGGCCCCCTGATGGACAGGTACCAGCAACAGTGGCTCTTAGCATGCCCCCCATTTGTAGTGCAATCTGATGTAAGGACAACTGACTGGCCCCTTCTGGGCACAATGCCAGCCTCCAGAAAACACGCGTCTCCATTACACTGGATGTGGTCTTGGGGCTGGCACTAAATTCTGAAAATAAGGAAAGCATTTAACTGCTCATTGAATCCACTAATAGTGCGCTTTTAAAAAATAAATAATGTGCTTTTTAAAAAAAAAAAATTTAATCACTTTTCTTTTGTAGGGTTCAATTTGTTTTAAAATATTCTGATAGCAACATAAAAGTTCTAATGCTTAGGCCTATTGCCTGTTTACCCAGACTGTCACACACAAAAAATTTTAAATAACTACAATAGAATAAGCTATCCTAGCAATAGAAGAAAATTCCAAAAATTACCCTTCTTGTACTGAGTATTTAACTTGTAAAGAAAGAAGCATTTAGCTTATAAAGAAAGAAACAACAAATATTCTAAAATTAAAAATGGAAACTCTGGAAGGAATCCCATTATTTAGTAGTTCTCCTTTATGCCTGGTACATAGTAGACCCATAACAAATTTTAATGGGTGACTGGCTGGATGGTTGAATAGATACAGTAATACCGACTAGATGGTCTGAAGTTAGCTGACCTTCCCTAGGACTTCCACCAGCAGGATGACTCCAAAACCATATTGGGGCATGTTGAAGAAATATAATTAACTAGTCAAGTAAAGTCTTTTCTAAAATGAAATCTGAGTATCTTTTCTTTGAGCCTGAGCCTAGAGATTTTAAATACACTTGTCTAAAGGCAAGTTCAGACCTGCCCCTTGAATAGTTGATATTTACTAACCATTTACCATTTTAGTGCATGGGTCACCGTGCCAGGAAATGAAAATGGAAGTATTGTGCGCAAGACGGGAAGGCTTAACCCAACATTAAAATACACTCAGCAGAATCTGTAACAGACCCACAGAGAAGCGGTCCCCTGATTTGTGACAATAGTGCACTGGAGAGAGGATGACACTTAATGAATGGTACAGGGTCAACTGGAGGGGAAAAAATGAATCTTGATCCCTACCTTATACCATAAAAATCAATTTCAGATAGATTACAGATCTAAATATAAAAGGTAAAACAGCGAAGCTCCAAAAAGTAACATACAAGAACATCTCCATGACCTTGAAGCAAAGATTTCTCCAACAGGATGCAAAATGCAGAAAACTGGTAAACTGAACAATATTACTATTAAAAACGTCTATTCATCAAAAGACACTTACCATTATAAGAGTGAAAAAAAAGGCAGCTCACAAGGTGGGAGAAAATACTCAAACAACATGTTATTTCTGACCAAGGACGCTTATCTAGGATGTATAAAGATTAGTAGCCAGGATTCATAAAAATCAGTACGACTGACAACTCTACTCAACGTTTTACTTTTCAGTGGGCCAAAGATTTGAACAGGCACTTCGCAAAGAGGATCCCCAAAGTATCAATAAGCGTATGAAAAGGGGCTGAACTTTCTAAGTCCTTGGGTAAATGCCAACTAACACCCCAATGTGATGGTCTCCCTAAGAGTGAAAGTGAAAAAGAGAAAGCACCAAGTGTTGGCAAGGATGGGAAACAACTGGTCGTCTCCTTACCTCGGTGGGAGTGTAAGTCAGTCTAATTACTCTTGGCTGACATATATACAATCCTCTGGAAATATACAGTCTGCAAAGCCGAACATATGCACTCCTACTAAGCCAGCAATCTCGCCACAATGCGTAGAACCCAGCAGAAACGCAGACATATGTTCACCAAAAGACGTGTGCGGTAACGTTCACAGCACCTCGATTCGGAACAGCCCCAAACTGGAAACCTTTCAAATGCCCATGAGAAGCAGAACAGATGAAAAAGAAGTGTGACCACTCACATGTGGAATGGGATGGCCACTAAAATGAGCAAACTTCAGTGACATGTACCCCCAAGGCCTTTGCCACTGCAGTCATCTCTCATCATAGAGGTTCAGGTGCCCGTGTGACCACTTACCTTGGGAGGCCCATCCTTGGTCCCACCAAACAGGCCACAGTGTACCCTTTATCCCCCAGGCCTGTTCTGTTTCCTTCACAGCACTTCTCCTGAGCTGAACCCACTTCGGTTTGCTTACTGTGTTTGTGTTTGGAGCACAGACTCTTGGCGCCTTTGGTTCACTGCAGGGTCCCCGGCACCTGGGCCCTGCCGTCTGGCATAGTTACCCAACTGATCTGAAGCTTATATCCACAGAACAGCCTGCATGCAAATGTGTGTATCGGGTATATTTATAATTGCCCAAAACCCAAAGCAACCAAGATGTCCTCCAACAGCCAAATGGACAAATAAAATGTGGTACATTTATACAATGTGACATTATTCAGTTATAAAAAGAGCTGAGCTACCAAGTCACAAAAAGACGTAGATGATTATTAAATGCCTATTGCTAAGTAAAAGAAGCCGGGCTGAAAAGGCTTTATACTGTCTGGTTCCAGTTCTATGCCCTTCCAGAAAAGGCACAACTACAGCAATGCTAAAAAGATTGGCGGTTATCAGGGGCTTGGGGAGAAGCAGAAAGAGCTGAATGGGTGAGGCACAGGAGACTTTTTTACGGCGATGATATTATTCTATGTGATATTGTTTTTTATTATTAATTTTTATTTTTTATAAGTTTTTATTTTTTTATTAACATATAATATATTATTAGCCCCAGGGGTACAGGTCTGAATCATCAGGTTTACACACTTCACAGCACTCACCATAGCACATACCCTCCCCAATGTCCATAACCCAACCACCCTCTCCCTACTCCCTCCCCCTGGCCACCCTCAGTTTGTTTTGTGAGATTAAGAGTCTCTTATGGTTTGTCTTGTTTCAATTATTCCTTTCCTACCCCCCAAACTCCCCATGTTGCCTCTCAACTTCCTCATATCAGGGAGATCATATGATACTTGTCTTTCTCTGATTGACTTATTTCACTAAGTATAATACCCTCTAGTTCCATCCACATCACCGCAAATGGCAAGATTTCATTTCTTTTGATGGCTGCATAGTATTCCATTGTTATTCTATGTGATATTGTGAGAGTACACATGACACTCTACATTTGTCGAAACCCAGAGAACTCTACAGTGCAAAGAGTAAGTCTTTCGTATGCACATTAAAAAAAAAAATCATTTAGGGGATTGGGGGATCTCAGGAAGGGATGCAGAATGTGACAAACTAATCTTACCAAGGACACCATGATTTCCCAAAGCATTACCAGTGCTTAGTCGGCAAAGGTAAAGAATAGAATATGAACAAAATTGTTAGCTTACTTTTTCCTTAATTATTTGCACTTGAAAATAAAAACATCTACTGGGTATTTACCCCAAAGATACTGATGTAGTGAAAAGAAGGGCCATCTGTACCCCAATGTTTATAGCAGCAATGGCCATGGTCGCCAAACTGTGGAAAGAACCAAGATGCCCTTCAATGGACGAATGGATAAGGAAGTATTGTGGAGTATTGTGCCTCCATCAGAAAGGATGAATACCCAACTTTTGTAGCAACATGGACGATACTGGAAGAGATTATGCTGAGTGAAATAAGTCAAGCAGAGAGAGTTAATTATCATATGGTTTCACTTATTTGTGGAGCATAACAAATAGCATGGAGGACAAGGGTTGTTAGAGAGAAGAAGGGAGTTGGGGTAAATTGGAAGGGGAGGTGAACCATGAGAGACTTTGGACTCTGAAAAACAATCAGGGTTTTGAAGGGGCGGGGGGTGGGAGGTTGGGGTACCAGGTGGTGGGTATTAGAGAGGGCACGGATTAAACGGAGCACTGGGTGTGGTGCAACAACAATGAATACTGTTACACTGAAAAGAAATTTTTAAAAAAAAGGAAAAAAATTTTTAAAAAATAAATAAAAACCTCTTGGCTGCCTCAGAAAGGGGAGAAGGCAAAGCCCCAGAAAATTTGCTCTTAACATGGTAAAGCTCTGTGACAGGGGAGCTGGTGTCCTTGAAGGCGGGGAGCCCTTTCCTCACAGGTGACGACAGGCATACCCACGCCCACCGCCTTTTTAAAAGAACCATAGCTTTCTCACATAAAAGGAATGCATTCATTGGTTTACATACATTGTAAACAAAATAAAAATTATAATAATGACACTAAAAACACTATTAATATTTATTACCCATCTTTGCAACCCTTTTTCTAGGCATACATGGAAGATAACCTATAAAAAGGACTTTGATCCAGAATGAATGTTATATGATAATAGATATATTATCACTTAACTCACATGCAATAATTCTCTTGAACTGAAAAGGTAATTCTCTTGAAGCAGCCCAGCAACATTTTTTATCCCGAGGCACTGGCAAGGTTATTCCATAATCATAAATCCTGGTGTGTGACCAAAATTTTCAACCATGGCCTAATTTTTTTTTTTTTTTTCAAAACAAAAACTTCAAGAGCCTCTGTTCTCTTTTTGGCCAAAGAATGTATCTTTACCTTGAGTATTTGTAATAAGAAGACTGAATGAATCGATCGTGGTAAAAAGAGCAGAGATGTTGCTAATGGTACTTTCATAAATACCGCACGCTTCTTCTGGGATGATTTTCTTAACGTTATTAACCCTCAAAACATCCCTGACAGGGCTGGATCATTTAAAAGGGGAAATTAAAGGAACCCAAGGCTGACGCCTCAGAAACTTACTGTGAATAAAGGCAGGTGCAGGGAGCCTGCTTCATCCTTCTGGGCAGACCAAGCCCATTTCTGCTCCAGGGCGATGCCCCATCTCCCTTATAATGTGATGCCCGCACCAGGCCGGACATCTAGGCATTTTTTTTTTTTTTAAGATTTTATTTATTTACTTATTTGTCAGAGAGAGAGAGAGAGAGAGCGCACAAGCACGGGGGGGCAGCAGGCAGAAGGAGAGAGAGAAGCAGGCTTCCCACTGAGCAGGGAACCTGATTCGGGGCTCCATCCCAGAACCCTGGGATCATGACCTGAGCCAAAGGCTTAACCCACCGAGCCACCCAAGCCAGGCATTAAGCATTTAAAAGAAACCCAAGGTCAAAACCAATAAGGGATCCTGAAATGAGACAACTTATTTCCTACCACCAGCAGGAAGCCATATGTAGGAACCTTCCCATTTGTTCTGATTTTCTAAAGTGGGGCCAGAGAGAAAAAGACAGCCGGCATTCCTTGAGAAGAAGGCTGGTCTACACCCCACACACCAGACCGGCTCAGAGCCCCCAGCCTCGCACCTGCGGCGGGGGACAGTGGCTTCGTCATAATAACTGACTTGAGAACCAATACTTTGCTAAATGTTCTATGTATTCTCTGTATCTCTTTTTTTTTTTTTTTTTTTTAGATTTTATTTATTTATTTGATAGATCACAGGTAGGCAAAGAGATAGGCAGAGAGAGAGGGGGGAAGCAGGCTCCCCTCTGAGCAGAGAGCCCGATGCAGGGCTCGATCCCATGACCCTGAGATCATGATCGGAGTCAAAGGCAGAGACTTAACCCACTGAGCCCCCAGGTGCCCCTCATTCTTTGCCCTCCTTCAGTGTCTTTAACTGCTTCACGCAAGGTGTCAATGACAAACAGACCAGTTCCTCATTTTCTTCTTCTTTAGAGCAAAACGAGTTAATTCGAACTTGGGATATTTCACTTAACAAAGTGCAGCCCACTCTCCCTCTCTGATTTTTATATGCGAATATCCTAGAGGTTTGAGACATGAATGGCAGCTAAATGCTTTTAAAGTCTCAGGCTAGTTTAGACGATGTTCTGTTTACCTAAATACACACGTTTTTATTTAAACATCCATCCATACAAACTGCTTCTGGCAGAAGATTCCTGAATGCTGAACCATCTGGGCTTTGCTGCAGAAATGGGATATTCTAGCTTAACAAAAGGCACTTGTCTACCAGAGATAGTACATGTTATTTTATTTTTTAGTTGTAATATTTGTAGGCTCTTTTCGTTGTGGCAAGCATAATCCTGTTTTCACACCAAATCAATGACTCATCTTCTCTTGACTTGTCGGAGAGCTGCCACACCCCATCACCAACAGAAGAAAAACCAGCTGACTAATGAGAATTGTTAGGTAGAGCACTGGCCCTAAGAACCAAAGATCATCTTTACCAATCTGAAATCTCAACACCTTACCTCTTTGGCTTGAAACAGATCAGATTCTTTTAACATCTGCAGAAATGAATGGAGCATCTACATCCATTGTACGACTGACACATAAAATAGAAAAGATATTAACAGATGATTGAAAAAGCAGCTCAGGGCAAAAATATCCTTTAACAAAAGCGAGGGAAGCTGGTAAGACGTCTGTACATTTTATTTAGAAGCCTCGTTTCTCTACTTCTATCACGTGACAGGTAAAAGCTGACGCTTTCAAACAGGTTGGAGAAAAGACCCACTGTGCAACCAATGCTTTATTTAAAGTGAGTTTCCAACTTCACCTCAAAACTCCATCTGTGTGGACAGCTGAAGAGCGCAAGGGCTCGCGTATACTGTTTGTGCAGACTTGGCCATCCAAGAAATACGCAGTACTCTTCCTATGATATGGACCTGAGAATTGATAGATTTGAATTTTTCCAAAGAAATGCCTGAATCCTGTTGATGGTTCATCTAATGAATTGGGAACAAATATATAGAATGGGATCCTGTAAACTGTTCAACTAAGATGAAGCATGTTTGGAAATGTATCCAATGATTAGGCACAAGAACTCTGCTCGAGCCACGGGGGCAGACGTTCTAGAATAGCTGGAAATGACCAGAGTGGTGGGAGGTGACCCTCGAGGTCATGGTTTCGAAGTGTGTATCTTCCTCTTTTTCCTGCCAGTAACTTACACTCGGGCAGGGAACTGAGTCTCTCTGAGCCTCAGTTCTGTTGTTTTATTTTATTTTTTTTAAGATTTTATTTATTTGAAGGGGGGGGAGCACAAGTGGGGGGAGAGGCAGAGGGACAAGAAGACTCCCTGCTGAGCACAGGTGTGGACTCCGGGCTCTATCCCAGGACCTTGAGATCATAACTGAGTCCAAGTCAGATGCTTACCCAAATGAGCCACTCAGGTGCCCTTGAGCCTCAGTTCTGTTGTTTTAAAAATGAGGTAGCTACTGGGACACCTGGGTGGCTCAGTCCGTTAAGCATCTGACTCCTGATTTCAGCTCAGGTCATGATCTCAGGGTTGTGGAACTGAGCCCTCACTAGGCTGGGAGTTTGCTTAAGATTCTCTCTCTCTCTCTCTGACCCTCCCTTCCGTGCTTGTGTTCTCTCTCTTTTAGACAAATAAATCTTTTTTAAAAATGAGGTAGCTGGGTGCCTGGGTGGCTCAGTGGGTTAAGCCACTGCCTTCGGCTCAGGTCACGATCTCAGGGTCCTGGGATCGAGTCCCATATCGGGCTCTCTGCTCAGCAGGGAGCCTGCTTCCCTCTCTCTCTCTCTCTCTGCCTGCCTCTCTCTCCGTCTACTTGTGATCTCTCTCTGTCAAATAAATAAATAAAATCTTTAAAAAAAAATGAGGTAGCTACTTATATGACAGAGTCTTTGTATGGATTGAAAGGGTTATCTGATGGATTGCCTTACGGATTGCATCATCATACAAAATAAACAAATATTATTAAGAGCAAAAAACTCTGCTTTCCACTCCCCCCCAGAACTGTGCATGAAAAATCTCAATTTATTTTTTTTCTATCCTGTGTCATGCTCATTCTCAAACTAACTATAAAATGTCATTCTAGGGATAAATTCCCCAGTGAAAATCAATTTGTTTATACAGATTTCTTCAGCCCCTTTTTTAGGCTACTTCATCTTTTAAAAAAAATTAAATTAAAAAAATTTTATTTCTTAAAGCTGCTACCATTTGCCCTCTCAGATGCTCATTTTATATCAACGCAAGTTAAAAATAAATACCACTATTACTTCATTGTGAACGGCCAAGGTAAAGGACAAATAAAGGAAGAGGAAAAGCCTCCCAAGAGCCAATATTATAAGTTAGACACCAAAAATTTTTAAGTCAAACACGCCAGCTCTTCTTAAAGGTTAACCTAATTAAATTTTTTTTTTAAAGGCAGATAGGGTACCTATGATATCAGCAGTGTCAAGATTTCAAATTTAACCTAGAAGTCAATAGTGGGAAGTGCTGGAGGAGGGAAATAAAGTGTTTTGTTTTTTTCTTTTCTTTTTTTTTTTTTTTTTGATGATTTGAGAATTTATTTACAATCACTGAAAGGAGATGGTTCTAAAAAACATACAAGGAATTACAGTCTCCTTAAACTTGGAATGTTTATTACATATATTTCAACATTTAAATAGAAGCCCATTTTCAAAAGCAATTTTCTACTACTTTCTCATAAAAATATAAAAAGGGACAACATTCATATTTTTAAAAATCCATAGTTAGCCCAAATCAGGGTTTTTCTACAAATGGTACCTCTTTCCAAAAAGCTTAAAAGACATCACAGAATGATGTCATGCGAAACTAAGTAATTTCACCACAGCAGAGTATTTTACTTTTAAGAAACATTGTGCAGTATTTCTCTCTAACTTACATGCTACATTTCAACTGTGTATATGGTATGTAAACACACCAGATTAATCCAAGTCACTCATATTTATGTAGTAGAGTGTCAGATATGACCAATTTCCATGTAAACCATCAAGCTGAGATCAAGAATTGGAAATAAGGTGTTTCAAAAGGTTTCTCAATCTGATTCTTCCTATCCAAGCCATGTTACCCAAGAGACTACACCAAGGGAAGGATGGATACACTCTCATTGAGCTACTGGAATTAGCTCTGCAAGTAGATGCTCCTTTGGTGAACTAGCCTAATGCCTGTCTCACGTTTGCCTTAAGAGAGAAAGACCCTTCGGTTACTGCTTTAAGTATCACCCTGTCTTCAATAAACCCCATTTTCTGCAGTGCAGGGCACCCCTATCATAGAAGCTCTGAAGCGTACAGCCTAAAAACCCTAGACCACCCTCATTTTTTCAGATAAGGAAAGAAAACCTGAAAACAGAAGTCTGGCATGAATATGACTTGCCAAGACCATCCAGCTAATTAAGCAGCATCCCAACTAGTTCAAATCCCACAGGCCGGGGTCTCTTCCCATGACATCCTGGGAACAATGGACGTGCTTTGGGTCCATAGATTTCATAAATGCCAAGAAGGTTCCAGAGCCCACAAATAATATATTCATTGATTCCTGTTCATTGATTCCTGAAGTTCACTTGTTAAGCGATTACTTTGTCTTACTTAAAGCCCTACTTCCTATAGATAATTAAAGTGTGCTTAGTCATTTACATTTTCAAGTGAACAAATTTATCATATCCTTTCCTGTGAAAGGGCTTTGAGTAAAAGAAGCAGCACAGAGTCACTATGTAGTAAAAGAACGTACTGAACTAAGACAACCGCAAACAGGACATAGGCTCTGCCCTCATAGGACTTCGATCACATGGACACCTCCATTCTTCTCCTGTAACAGAAAGGATTCCTTTCTTTTTCTTTTGCCCTTAAACAATGTTAAAGGACAAAGGCTTCCTAGTCCCCTTTCCTCATTTTGCAAATATCTGCTGGAAATGAATGAACCCCATCAACCAACCCACCAATCCATCAATCTTCCAAAGTTCCTTCCACAGTTGGCCCTGAGGAATCTTCAAAAAAGGAAAAGCCCTTCATTGATCATTTTTTTCCTCAACCATAAAGTCATGTGTTAGAGATGAACCTGCACTCCGGTGTCTTCTTTTTTCTCAGGTCTTACACAGTGAAACAGATTTCCAGAGCACCAGTCCTGACTCAGAAAAACCTGGTGAGACCTTACTGGCCGAAACTTTGAAGCGGACGCAGCAATCTTGGCTCTCATTCCCTGTCCTAATAAGACTTGTATGAGCCTGTTGCTCTGAATCTTATCTCCTGATGGAAAAGAGCTCGCCCCCTCCTGGCCCAGCAAGCACAGCCACTCTCAGGGAAATGAACAATGACTGTGCAAATAAAACAGGATTCTTATACATACTGAAAATATAAAATTATGGAGAAGAATGGCAGTAACCTGTGATTACGCCCTCAGAAGACTTTCATCCCCCTGCCTCTGTGCTTTATTCCATTGCCACTTCCTTGCCATTCACGGGTTCATAGGGCTGCACAGATATAATTCACAACCAGGGGAGTGAGCTGAAAGTTTGAGTCAACAATGAAAAAGTAGACTTATAAACCAGGCAGATCCAAATGACATTAGTGTAGTTAATTGAGGTGTGTCTTTCTGAAACGCACAGTTCCAGAAGACGGTCTGGAGGGCGAGTTTCGGTCACACTCACTTGAGGGCCAGGTGCTAGACACCTTAGGGCACCCAGGTGTGTGAGAGACACTGGGGCCTCAGGGACCCCCCCCAAGATCATACCCTCATGAAGCTGCAAGAGACAGGATTACAGACGTGTTCCAAGAAAGGGGGAAGGAAGCACAAGCTCCTGGAGGCCAGTCAGACAGGCTGCCATGAGGGGACGTACCAGAGAAGCTTCTAGAGGAGATACCCCAAGGGTGAGTCTGAAGAACAGGTAACAGGTGGACAAGTGAGGTAGGAGAGGTAGGGAGAGGTGGTCTGGCAGGAGGAGAAGCAAGTCTGAAAGGATCCTGTCTGCCCTGCATGAGGATCTCAGAGGGAGGGGACAGGGGCAAGAGATGGGGTTACAGAGGCAGCAGGCAGGGCGAGCCCCTGAGCACTGGTTGCAGCCTAAGGGCGCATCTTTTGCCATGAAGGCCCATGGGCCATAAGAGGATCCAGTCTGGATTTCAGAAAAACACTCTGAATGGCCGCAGTGAGGGACAGCTGGAGGGGAGGGCTCCGAGGGGGAGGTCCCGGCCCAGGAACCAGAGACCACTATCTGTTCCTGATTATGTCATCCAGAAGGATATGGCCTCTGACTGGAGCCTATTGGTCAAGCCCTCCATAGCTCTATTCCTTGCAGAGTTACTGCAAGGAGGGGTTATCCAGTAGGAACTC
The DNA here is from genome assembly GCF_022355385.1 of Mustela nigripes. NCBI lineage: Eukaryota > Metazoa > Chordata > Mammalia > Carnivora > Mustelidae > Mustela > Mustela nigripes. The sequence goes on along the minus strand of NC_081561.1, from coordinate 133,807,613 downwards.
AATAAATGGAGCTGCTGGGCGCAGTGGCAGCATCACAGCTATGTGCCTCTGGGGTCAGCATGATCGTAGACAGGGACAGGTCACAGCTTCTCTGGTGCCCCACGATTGCAGAGGAAGAAGAGGAGGTCTGCATAGGAAGGTAAACTCATCTGCCAGCCAGGGAATCATGAGGTTTCCGTGGAGCATCTAAGTGCAGTTGTCCATTTCTTTTTTTTTTTTTTTTTTAAGGTTTTACCTATTTATTTGACAGAGAGAGAGAGCGAGCGCACAAGCAGGGGGAGCAGCAGGCAAGGGAGAGGGAGAAGCAGGCTCCCTGCTGAGCAGGGAACCCGATGTGGTACTCCATCCCTGGACCTTAGGATCATGACCTGAGCTGAAGGCAGATGCTTAACCGACTGAGCCACTCAGGCGTCCCTGGAGATGTCCATTTCAAAACTCTCTGAGTATGTCTGGTCCTCAGAAAACTGATCTGGGCTAAAAATACAGATTGAAGAGCTGTCAGCATATAGCCAGCAACTGAAGCCACGGGAATATTCGTACCACCCAGAAAGAGTGTGCAGGGTGGGTGGGTTGGGGGGGGATCATCACAGAAGGCAGCGCAGGGGTCCAAAGACAGACCCTGTGCAACATCAGACCAAAGAGATGGACAGAGAAAGAAGCCAGAAGGGGGCTGGCGGAGTGGGAGACCCAACGAGGCTGCCCCTGGAGCCAAAGGTTTCCCCAAGGAGTGGCAAAGGGTGCCTACAGAGGCAGGAGTCCAGGGAAAATAAAGACTCATGAGGTCCCCCTGGACTGAGGAACAGCACGGTCCTCAGGGCAGCTGTGGTGCATCAACAGTGTCTGGAGAAGGCTCCAGGAAAATAGATAGTAAGAGTAGCAACCAGAGGGGATACAGGATTGAGGAAGGGAAGCGTTTTTCATGGCAGGCAATGGCTGCTCCTGGTTCTAGCAGGGAGCTGGGCTGCAAACCCGTCCCAGGCAGGAGAGAGATGAAGGGAAGAGAGCCCTGGGCATCCGCACTGGCTGGTGCAGGACAGGGCCAAGGACTGGGCCGCAGGGAAGGAAAGAGCAGGGAAAAGTTGCCTTGAAAAGACAGATGATGGTTTGAAATAGCCGTGAAATAATCAAGCACGGCCTGGGGAGACTAGGGAGTAAACCGCAAAATGAGATGGTGCCCACAGTGGGAAGAAACCATGCAGACCTGGCTCTTCCCTCCTCTCCAAACAGGGGCTCCTCTGCGGAGCGCTGTCAATGAGGTATGGTTGGCCAAGAGCAGCCAGGTGGTTTCAGAGCTGGGAGAAAAGCAAAAGACCCTGGAAGCAAAAAATGTGAATGTCAGGCAAGAACCCGAGGCACAGCTGGTGTGTCGGGGCACAGCAGAAGCAGAGGGAAAGAGGGTGGGCAGGAGACGGGGGGAACATCAGATTCTCAAAAGAATTCCCTCGATCTAAGCTGAAAAAAAATCAATGCACTGCAACCACAATTTGTAAACTCCTGTTTGGAGCAAGTAAGTCAATGAAGGTACGTGTACTTTTCAACAACGCTGAAATAAAACAGTCATAATGCAAGAGTGGGATATGAATTACTGTAACAAAACCATAAATCTGGTTTTTCTTTTCCTAGCCGTGACTCTTAACAAAGAAATGCCACCAACTCATTCAATGCTAAAACATGTTTTCTGGTGATTGACTCTTTTTCATTCATTTCAGTAAAGGCTTAATGACTGAACAACTGTGCTCTACCACACCAGGACAGGTGCAGAGAAAATTAATGCAGATTGAAGTTTAATTTCTCTATACATACAAGAAAACCCACCGGAACTTCCAGAATAAGGAAGATTCTAGGAGAAAAGGGAATGATAGACGATTTGCCCATGTTCAAGTTCAAACACATACCAACATCCCTGACCCAAGTATCCACTCATCTTCTCCAAGTTCTACCAGCAAACAGATGTGAATGCCTTTTCTCTTCCTTCCTGTCCTCTGCCCACATGACAGAGAATAAGTGATAGTGGCTGGTTATGGTTCCAGGTCCAAGGGCAACTGCATACCTACTGTGTTCCAGATCTATGTTCCATGCCTTTCCCATCTGGTCCACACAACAACCCTGCCAAGAGGGCAAGGTGATCCCCTTAAATAGAAGGGGAAGATGGGGCTCCAAGAGGTTATGGAAATTGCCTACACTCTCACGACCACTGAATGCTGGGTCATGATGAGACCTCAAGCAGTGGAGCACTGACTCTCTTAACTGCCGCCTTCACCCCGAATTTCCCTAACTCTGTTCCGAGGGGAAGCATGTGAAATACTTTTCTTCCCTTGGCAATGGAGAATTCTTTTATTCATAGACTTCCAACATGCTTCATTGACTCCTTACAGATTGCATTTATGGAGGTTTAAAAAAAAAAAAAAAAGCAGGTTTTTAAAAAAGTCTATTCATTCTCCAATACCCAAACCCATGATGCTTCACCAAATAACCCACAAACCAAGCTCTCGGCAACAGGTTCTACCTTCTGGCTCAGGTACTAAGAAAACAGCAAAACAGGAGAAGATGATGTCGTAGAGTGGGACTCTATATACAAAACAAGGACCTGAACTTCAAACTAGAAGCCCCATCCAGGCATAAGAACAGCTCCCTGATGGTGGGATTTCCCTGTACACGCAAGATCAGTCAACTCAGGGGCTCCAACAGCCACTTCCGGGGAGTAGACAATACACGGAAGTTCTTAGAAGGTGCCCAGTGCTGTCCTGCCTTGAGGAGCAGTCGGTGCATGGGGAAGGGATGGGGGAACGTGGACCTGCACGGGCACGTTTCAGCCGTGGGCCCTGGGGCAACTTTCTGGCATCTCCATGACTCAGTTTCTATACCCACAAAATGAGAATATCGGGAACTGTGACTAGGACTACATGAACCATACTTGATGCACTGAGAGCATTTCATAAACACCAGCTAATTCTATTACATATGTTCAGGTTTTTCTTTCTGGAGGAGTATTTTTTTTTTTAAGATTTATTTATTTATTCTAGAGAGACAGAGGGGGAGAGGGACAAAGGGGGAGAGAGAGAGAGAGAATCTCAGGCAGACTCCCTGCTGAACATGCAGCCTGACGCGGAGGGCTCGATCTCACCACCCTGAGATCATGCCCTGAACTGAAATCAAGAGTCAAACGCTTAACTGACTGAGCCACCCAGGTGCCCCTCGAGGAGTATTTTTAAAACTGCATGCCACTGTCCAAAAATGTTATGGAATCTATTTATTTTTTAAACTAACTTACTTTGTTAGAAAAAGAGCATGAGCTGGCAGGGAGAGGGCGAGGGAGAGAGAGAATCTTAAGCAGGCTCCATGCCCCACAGAGTGGGAGGTGGGGCTCGATCTCACAACCCTGAGATCCTGACCTGAGTCAAAATCAGGCATCAGACACTTAACTGACTGAGGCACCCAAGTGCCCCTAAAATCAACTTAGAGAGTCACAACCAGCAATTCTGGAAAAAGAAATAAAACAGAATATTGTATTTAAACATGAATAAAGTCCTATTTTGGATGACGCTTGTCATTTTTTCTCTAGCATCCACAGTAATATTGAGCACAGCTTTGTGAATCCATGTGTCTTTCATACATCCATGTGCCCGTGTGTCAGGCAGCAGTCTAAAGGGTATTTCTTTCTAGGGTCACCATCAAAACATTTGGAAAAACACTGATTTACAGAACGAACAATGACAGGGAGTCAGGGAATAGGCAAAGGTATAACATGACAGGAACCACATTTTAAAATGCAGACAGCTGGGGCACCCGGGTGGCTCAGTTGTGCAGCATCTGCCCTTGGCTCAGATCATGATCCCGGGGTCCTGGGATCCAGCCCTGCCTCGGGCCCCCTGCTTGGCAGGAAGCCTGCTTGTCCCTCTCCCACTCCGCCTGCTTATATTCCCTCTCCTGCTGTCTCTATCTCTCTCTCTCTCCAATGAATAAATAAAATCTTTGAAAATAAAAAAAAAATAAAATAAAATGCAGACAGCTGCAAAGGGAAAGCCTAAGTGGACCCTCAGGGTAACCGAGGAAATGCCCTCCGCACACAAGTCTGTTTACGGGGAGCTGCTACAGGAATTGCAATAATCTGAGGTTAACAACAGGCTTTTATTTCCAAAGCAAACCAAATTGCAACACTGGAAGTACAGATGTTATCTGGATGCTGGGCAAGATGAGAAAAAATGATTATGACTTACCCATCTTGCAATACTTGTCAAAGGAGATGCAGTGCCAGATTTCAAATGTTCTTAAAAACTGTCTGGGTTTGGACGAGATATGAAAATGTCTCAAAACAGAAATCCTTCAATGTGGCTACAGATCCATCCTCTAACAGTTCCATTATAACCAAATCCCTGGCTGGAAAATTTAACTATCTGTACAAGAAGATGAAATGGAAAATAACTATAAACATAACTAAGCATTTCATAACTTAGAAAAACACTTCTCTATACATCCAAAAGCCTGTTTGATGTGGTGTGCCGCAATACTGCCCTTACACTGGGTAGGAAGGGCCATGGTCCTGGGTCTTAATCTCCCCACACCCAGCCCCCTGCAGAGTTCCCAGGACCCACTGGACCCACCCAGAAGTGCTGCCCCTCTCATTTCAGGCCCCACTACAGCTCCCCAGAGTTTCCTGATCCAATACCAAGCCATTTCCAGCGTATGAATAGGCTCCTCCTGGATCTGTCCCCCCAAGGGGGCCTTTGCCACCACTGGCCTGAGCCAAAGGTATGACAAAGAGGGACAGAGGGTATAGACAGAGAGTGGGTATGGGAGTGGACACAATGCTCTTCACCAGGTGAGACTGTACCGCGGGAAGAAAAGAAAGCAGGCCCAAGGCCTGGGGATTCTCCAGCTGCATACCAGCTGTGAGCCCTGGGAAGTCCGAGAATTCAAAATTCAAACTTCGCCTTCCAAGTCACTATGGAGATATCACTGTCAAGGTAGGCAGACAGAGTAAATTTTATATCATGCTTGTTACAACTGCATTATCTTTAAATAGGTAGACCTCTGCTTTGAGGGCCTCCATCTGTTCTCTTTGCCTGGGCCCCTGCAAACTTACGAGGCAGGCCTGGTGCTGAGCCGGTGGGTTCATACGGCCATCCGTATGAACCCATGTTCATACGTGCCCTGCCCTTCACCAGCTCTGCGGGCTTGGGAGAGCCGCTGACTCTGTGTCTCAGTTTCCTCGTCTGGAAAGCAGATAACAGCACCCTCTTCATAGGGTTGTTGTAAAGACTAAATCAATTAGTCAGCACACAGTGTCGAGAGCAGCGCCTAATAAGCACTCCACACATGCCGTCTCTAGATTTTTCTCCATATCGAATCGACAGTCACTGCAAACTTCGAACTCAGACTACAGCCAGGAAGGTGTTCTGTGTATTTCTTCCTTCCCACTCCTGATTTAAACATCGTGCTTTACGCCTCTCCAAAAGATCACTATTTTCTATTCCGAAAAGGACAAGTCTTCCAACTGCTGACCGGCCTGATAGACATTCTTCTGAAATTAAATAGGGGTTCATCATCTCCCCCAGCTTGGCAGAAAGCTCAGGCCTCTGGCCAGTTTGAAGTCTGGCAAATTCGCTTTCTGTGTCAATTGCATGAAATGAAAATTTGACAACATTACCAATTTTAATTGTAAAAGGGACAGTCCCTACCCTCTGTATTCATGAAATTCAGAGCTATTAGCCCAGGACAGTCCCTCTCGATTAAGAGCAGAGGCTGAAATACTTGAAGCCATCAGCAAGGAAAGGCTACCAGACCAGAGAAACTAAGCTAAAAATAGAGCCCCACCAGTGCAGAAATAGAGGGAAGAAAACAATTCTTTATATGTCTACTTAGGAGCCCACATGCTTTTTGTCATTAAGGGAAGCTATATTGTCAGCTTGGTAATTAATTACAAACTGCCAACAACCTTCTCAATGACCAATATTCCTTCAACCTACAGTGAGAGAGCAAACAACTTGAAGAGAACACTTGCCACATTGTAATGGCACACTGAGGGCACAGAGCCCCCTCTCAAATCTCTAGTTCGCTGTAGGTCAGAAGGTTTAAAACGGGAAGCGAAATGTACAAGGAAAAGATTCAAGGTCATGTTTACCCTTTCCAATATATTTTTAACCTACACATTCAATACAGTGAACATCCAATCCACCATCCCCCCCCCCCGCCAATTATTCTGAAGAATTTTTAAGATTTTTGATTTGCCAATATGCTAAGGGGCCAGAACTCTCTAGCTTCCCCCCAACTACCCCTAATTAGTCTTCCCTAAAAGGAGTGCTGCTCAAGCACTGTGCATTTCAACAGCAGCATTTCTATTAAATCTTCTCCAAATCCAAAATGGAGTATAAAGGTCAGTATGAAATAAATAAAAATTAACTGGATTCTACAGAGGCAAGACCGAGCACATCCATCCACCCAACAGTCATCCCATCTAAATCAAATAGTGTTTCTTGCAAGAGTTTTGCCAACTTCCTACCAAAAAAAAAAAAAAAAATCAATCCCAGGAACACTTCCTGTGTTGGCCAGTGTTTATTTACACAATTAAGATGGCTTTTTGTAAGAGCCAGGCTGGAGAAAAAATATATTTTTACAAGCCCATTAGTCATATAGTCAAGCTTCATTATATGCTGATCATTCATCAGTAGTCCCTAATGAGGATGCTGTTGCCTCCTGCCAAGAGAACGTGAAGGAAAGGATGTGTTCACAATAGGCCATAAAATGTGTGAAAAACAGAATACCCCAAACCAGGAGAAAAGCCAATGAGTTCATCTGGCTCTCTCTCTCTCTCTCTCTCTCTCTCTCTCTTTTTGCTGAACAGCGTTAACAGCCCTATGGACACGAACCTGCTTTAACTGAGAAGCCGTCTCCTTAATTATTAATTCCCTCCATTTTCCCACCCTTCCCAAACTCCACGCCCTTAAGAGAAGTACAATACTTCATTCAGAATCGCTGTTATTAAAGACTCTCCTGGGCAATCATTTTGGCTTCAGGCATTTTTCTAGCAGACGTCTGCTACAGCTTATTCTAAATCTTCCTCCTAACACCAGGCATCTCTGCAACCGTCGGACTCGGGTGTGAACCTTAGCCCCTGAACCGTGGGAAGTCACAGGGTCCTCGCGGAGGGAAGCTGGTGGATTCCGAGCATCGCGCAAACCACCCGCAGAGCTACCTTCCTTTCATCCAGGCACCTTTCGAGGCTGCCAAAGGCTCTCACTGGGCTCCCATCAATGGGAGTAACCGAGCTCGACCAAGGGGGTTAAAATCTGCTTCAACAAAGCCTAACGTGTGCGGCTTGGGGAAATGCAAGGATAAATTATGGGAGCGCGCGTCGCGGCTGGTTGCAAAAGGGAAAGCGTTCATCTCCTGATTTTGATGTAGAATTTCAGGAACCAAGGGGTCCTCTGGGATCCCCAGAACCTCTCCTCTCCGATAAGCAGCTTTCAGGTCCCTTCCCTGCTCCCTCCCCACAGAAGCCGGGATTGCTAGGATCTCAGCAGTTAAGAACTGTTTTTGTGGGGTTAGGCGCAGCTGGCGTGAGCCCTTCCGAGCCCCGCTGCGTGGAGCTGCCTCTGGAGCCTAGAAGCGTCCCCCCACCCCCGGCTCCGAGAAAAGCAATGTGCTTAGCAAAACCCATCCTTCCTTACTGCCATCCAAGGGGCCCGCACCTCTGAGGGCACCGGGCATCTGGGCCCAGGCAGAGGCGTCCCAACTGTGGCGCCCCGGCGCCAGAGGGCACCCCGGAGAGAGCACGCCCTGCGCCTAGCTCCCAGAGCTGGGTCCCAGGGAGTCAGGGGCCCAGGGACAGAGAATTCCTGTGTGGGCACCGAGCGGCGAGGGAGGCCCACGACCCTCCCGGCCCCGCGCTCAGGTACCTCGCAGCCATACAGCTGACCCAGCTGCTCCACGATCCACTCCTCTAGCACGAGCCGCTTCCGAAGCTCCTTGCGATCGTATTTCACTGTCACTTTTCCCTGCTGGTGGCGTCGCTGCTGCTGCTGCTGCTGAACCTGCCCCGCCGCGGTCGCCGTGGCCACCGGCGCCGAGTCCTCCCTGGAGGAGCCACTGCTCGAGCCCGGGCTGCCGGCGCCGCCCCGGGGACTCTGGAAGAAAACCCGCGCGCCGCCGCCGCCGCCGGCCCCACCGGCCGCCTCGCTGCTGCCCGTCGCCACCGACATGTCCCCGCGCGCGCCAGAGCCCGAGTGCTGCCCGGAGGAGGGGCGCGCGGAGCGCGCCCGGCGCCGCTACCACCTCCGGCCGGGCAGCGGCATGCGAGGGGCTCGCCCGCACCTGCTCCGCGCGCCGCGCACGCCCGGCAGCCCGGCTCCAGGGGAGGTCGGGAGGAGCCGAGGCGACAGCGAGGAGGACGGGCGGGGGAGGGCGGGGAACAGGGAGGGGCGGGGACCGCAGCCTTAAAGACGCCGCGGAGGACCCTCTCGCTCCAGCCCCGGGAGGCGGATCCCGCGCGTCGCAGGCACTGGGCCCGGGGCGTGGGAGCGGCGCGCGGAGGCGGGAATGTGTGCGCGCCGGCACGCGCAGCCGCCTGCGCGTAGACACCGGAGAGGGCTGTCTTGGGTCTGGTGCCAGAGATGGTCCGCCGCGCGGATGACGGTGTCCTCTCCGGCCAGAGACGCGGAATTGCGCTTTTTGCCCCCAGCGGTGCGGGAGCGCACGCTACCCGCCGCCTCCTGCGGCGTCGGCCCCGCGCTGCCCCGGGGGCAGGGCTCCGCCGGGAGCGGGACGCGCGGAGGGACGGCGCCGCAGGTTCCTCGCGAAGCTTTCCTTGCCTCTCCCTCTTCGGGTGGCGGGGAAGCGTCTCTCTCCCTCCTGGCCCCACCCTCCAGCTCCAAACACATTCCTATTCATGCCACTTCCTCTCTCAGATTGTGAGAAAAATTGACGAGGCGATGTTTGTGCAATCAGACGATCAAAGCGCCTGAGAAATTCTCTTCAGACCAGTTTTTCTCTCCTTACAAAGTGTCTGTTTATTCGGAGACGGAGCATTCTTATATCTTTGTATCTAAAGGACCGCAAGCTTGATCCACCGCTTGGCTAAGAGGCTGGGGACCTCCAGACAGCAAACATTTCTCTAAAGGAGTCAGTGCTGTTCACTGGGCTTACATTTCTAGTATTGTATTCCCTGCCTAGTTTGCTTTCCTGTCTCTCAATACCCCTGCCAAGCTACCCCTTTTTACCGGGGAAAGCCACTGCACTAATTTTACTCTGAAAACATCAGGCTGCCAAGTAGAGTTACAAATGAATGAGCTTATTATAAGGTTTAGGGCAAAGAGATGGGGAGGGAAATTATAAACAGAAAAGTGCATGTGTATGTGTGTAAAATCATAGGGAGACACTACTATATGTCTCCTCTGCATTGCATTTCTGTTCAGGCAACAGAAAGAAAATACAAAGGTGCTCCAACACAGGTAAGTGGCTTTCAAGAACTTTTTGAAAAAGCTGGTGAGGTTTACCAGCAGCTACTCAAAAAAGTTTCTCGGAAGGAAAGTAGATAAAGTTGATTTCTTCTGAGCATTTTCTAGGGTATCCCCCTGTGGGATTCTAGACCAACAGCTGCAAAGGGAAATAAAAGACATAATCAGAAATTTTCTCCCCAGCTTTTCTGGCTCTGCAGTCAACTGGTGTGCAGGGCTTCTCTACCCAGATTTATGATCACCTTTGTTCCGTCCTTTTAAGGTTTTCACCAAGAGCCTGAGAAGGGATTTTCCCCAAGTTCCATGCCTGAAGTTCCTCAGCAGGACAAGGCAGGCCCTGAAGAGTGAAAGGAAAGGATCTAATGGGGGATTGTGTTAAATGGGATGGCTGGTGCGGGGGCCCTGGAGTCCTATCACCATTAGAGGGGGTCAAAGCTGAAACCTTTCTTCCCATGGCAGAAGCCAGCTGTCCTCAAGTTAGGTTCCCCACCCAACTTTTCACAGACAAGTACTAGGATTGGCCCCTAGAGACTGATGACTGTTTTCCACGTCACCTCCACACCCACCTGCCTGGGGCATCAGAGGTTGTTCTAAATTCTGAGTGGGTAGCCAAGAGGGTGAGCTCCTCTGCTTGCAGGGAGGAAAAGGTTGGAAGGCAGGGGTGATCAATGACAGAATAAGCTTGTCTGTCTCCAGCCATCTGGCCCTGGTCCAAGTTAGCTAGCACCAGCTTTAACCAGCCGAACCAACCAGGAGAATTTCAATCAAAACAAAATCAGCTAAAATTATAGTTAGCGAAGGAGAAAACTGCATAAAATCTGCATAAAAATCTGCCCCTCATTCTGGCACTAGGACCAGGCTCTACCAATATTTTGAAAAATTGTGCCTATGATCCAGGAGTATGGCAAAGAGTGGAAAATTCCAACCAATTCCAGCTCCTTTGAGTCTCTGGACAATGAGTTCAGTCATTCAAGAACAACTTCAAAGAGTTTATAAAAATTCACTAAGTTCTTTCTGAGAAATTCTTCTGTCAATTTTTTTTTCACTGTGTAGGATCCTTTTTTCCTTTGTGCTTAAAACTCAGCTTTCTCTTACGACTTCAAAAATGACAGGTACTAAGAGATATGTAAGAAGAAACAGGGTTTTCGGCATCTTCACTTGTAGGTAAATAGCCAGTGAGGAGTCAGTCAGTGTCTTCCCTCACATACACTGACCTTCAGTGGCCCAAATGAGTCACCTTGACTTACAATTAGGAGTTGAACTAACATGAAAGTTCCTTTTCCTGTAAATCCACTTGCCCCACCCAGGACATGATATATACTCGGAGGGATTTCCCCACCACACAGACACACACAGACAGATACACACACACACATGCACACAAACACACACATGCACACTTTAATTCCATGTTTCAAAATATTTGGGAGTAAGGGGCTTATTCACAGGCCAGAGACCCTTTACATAGATGACTATATTCAGCAAAGCCAGCAATATTTCTCATCTTCAAGACTATTCATTTTTGTTCAAGGCAAGCACTTTCATTTCTAAACTTTTTAGACAAGATTTTTCACATGCTGGTTAATCAAAAACAATGAATGGTTTTTAGTGACTTTAATGGTCTGAGAATGTTCAAGAACACAAGAGATGAGCTTTTTCCTTAAGGCAGTTACTCACTACTGTGAAAGCAACCTAAGGAAGATTCATCAATATCTTTTCTTCATAGCTTCACACTTTCTTAAATTGCTCTCTGATTTGGAGAAAGTATCTTTTAGGAATTATATATAGTTCCTTCATCTCTGAAAATGATCTTTATGCCCAATGTTTGTTAAATAAGATGACTTTATCAGGGGTCCCAATTTTCTTCACCCCCCAAGGGAAGCAAAGATTAAATACAAATATTTATGCTCAGATGCAATTTCCTTACTCCTTACAGACTAGATGTGGCAATAATTATGCAACACCTGGTAACCTACCTTGAGGCTGTGATAATGATAGTCCCGAGGGCCCAGGAACCTGAACAGAGAAATCTTATCTGGACTAGTGAATGTCAGCGATAAGCTTCCTACATCCGAATTCTCGGCAAAAGTGTGGTAAAGCCAAAAGACAAATCAAAAGTAATTTCAAGTCTGGTTTTCATTGTAAAAATAGAAGAAATTCAGTCTGTCCTGTTGGATTCTATCTGTTACCCATAGCATTTTCTCTTTTCAGAATACAGTCCATTATTTCATTATTCTTTATGCAGTGAGAGTGCTAATGTTGATAGCCTACCAATGTCATTTTTCTTTTGGCTACCGTTTCATCCTCTTTTTCTTTTCCTCCTCTAAACTCTGGGATTTTGATTGTATTGTGCATTACAATTTGGAATCATAATTCCCAAATAAACTTGGCCACTGCTTGTATAAGTAACCAGAGCAACAGCAGTCATTGTGACCATTCTACAGTTTTGTCTCCACAATTACCAGAAGTTCTTACCCGACTGTTCGGAAAGGATGGGGGTTGGAGCTGCAAATCCAGAGCTTCATCTCATCGCTTCTAACAGAGGCTAAATGTCCTACACCTTCTTATATTTTGTCTTTCTGTAACACTAGGGCCAAATTTGTCTGTGGAGGAGCCCGTTATCCCCCACTTGGCTGATACCTTCTTGCCCTCCCCATTTCATTGCCAGACATTTTGGAAGAGCTGCCCATTCCTCTCTTGTGTCTGTCTTCCCCGGTCACCATTCAGTCCCCCACAGTCCAGTGGCCACCACAGACTGAAGGCACCAACCAAAATCACCAAGGAACTCCATGTTGCTCAATTTAATGTGTGCCTTCCAGCTCTTACCTAACTTGACCTCCTGCCACATTTGACAATCTTGAACCTCTCCAGGCTTTTCAAACTCTCTCCTCTTTTGGCTCCCGTGCCAACATCCTCCTGCCACGTCTTTGTCTGTGTCTTGTGAGCTCCTTTTCCAATACCCCTGCCTTTAAGGTAAATGGTTCCCCAGATTCTACCCTCTTCTCTTTGATCATTCACACACTTTCTCCAGATGATTTTGTCTCTGGCTAAAGCTTCCATTTGGACAAGCTACCATCTACGTGCCACCAACCCCCCAAATCATGAGCTAGAGCAGGTTTCTGGTCGAAGCTTCAGATCCGCAGAAATACTGTATTTCCTGCCAAAGCACTGAGCATAGATGTGTGTAGTTAAAGTACACAGGTGTACACCAATATCAGTTCCTTAGAGAACAAAATACAGTAGTCCCCCCTTCTCCACTGGGGTATATTCTCAGGAGCCCCCCTCATGGACATCAGAAACCACAGACAATACCAAACCCTATATATGCTATGCTTTTTTTCTCTACACACATACTTACGATAAAGTTTAATTTATAAATTAGGCATAGTAAGAGATTAGCAACAATAACTAACAATGAGGGCTCTTGGGTGGTTTAGTTGGTTAAACGTCTGCCTTCGACTCAGGTCATGATCCAGGGATCCTGGGATCGAGCCCTGCATCTGGCTCTCTGCTCAGTGTGAAGCCTGTTTCTCCCTCTCCCACTCCCTCTGCTTGTGTTCCCTCTTGTGTTGTGTCTCTCTCTGTCAAATAAATAAATAAAATCTTTAAAAAAATAAATAAAATAAATAATGAAATAGAACAATTATAACAATATACTGTAATAAAAGTTGTGTGGATGTGGTGTTTCTGTCTCAAAATATCTTATTTGTACTGTACTCAGTACATCACTCTCGTGATAATGTGAGATGATAAAAGGCCCACATGATGAATGACGTGAGGGGAGTGACATAGCGTTCGTTGTGCTGCTGTTGACCTTCTGACTTGTCAGAAGGAGGAACATCCACTTCTGGACCGCCCTTGACCATGGGTAACTGATACCACAGGTAAGGGGTAGGGGAGCTACCATACATAGTTCAGTGAGTGTGTGTTTGGCCATGGACTGCCCAGTAAAGGGTGCTCTGGCTCAGCATTTTCCAGACATTCAATAAAAAGCACATTTATGTCATGACCCAAATATATATGCACCCACATAACTTACCCAGATTCCATGTAATACACTCCTGACATGGCCTAGTCTCTTCTGTCCTTTTTCATGATTTGGAAGGAATGCCGGTTACGATCTACTGACTGATTTCCCAACCCACTGAAGGGTTGCAGCCCTGAGTCTGGAAAGAGCTGCTGCCAGCCAGAGCTGTGCCTATGAGAACAGGTCTTGGCTCTCCTTGGTCTTCATGGCGCACTCCAGGCTGGTTATTTATTCCCCTGGCACTCTCTTCCTGCCGTGATTAGGTTATCAAGTGTTCTGGTAAACAACTCTGACCCAAAATGGCTGACCTAGGGCATGTGTGTGATCCTCCTGAAAGCGCCATGAGAGAACTAAAGAGGAAAAATATTCTGGACATAAAGGTATACCTTTTGCCGGACCTCCGTGCTCCTCACTCAGGAAACGGTGGAAGGCCTGGAAGGTAAAGATCAGGAGGACACTAGGCATTGGTAGAGCCTCCGGCTTGAGGACAGGTATGTTGTGGTGGTTGTCAGCCTGAATCTTGCCTCCAACATGCCTGGATTGAATCTGGCCTCTGCCACTTAGGCACTGTGTGACCTTGGCAAGTCACTTCACCTCTCTGTGCCTTCACGTCACCATCTGGAAAATGAACAACAGTGCTTGTCTAACACGTTATTCTGAGTGAAAATGAGTCACAGGAAATAAAACACATAAAACAGTGCCCTCTGTTATGCGTGAACAAAACATGCCATAAATGCGGAGGAGAGGACACACTGTTGTTCCAACCATGTCCCCAAGAAATTATGGCCACAGGCACATCGTGATTTCAGAGATGTGAAGCAAGCAGTTGGAAATCATCTCCATAGGCATCCTGTTGAGAGCCACTCTACAGGTGACTCAGCTGTTGTTCCCATTGGCAAATCCCGGTAAAGAAAGATAAGATGTGTCTCCAACAGCTTACTCAGTTGGGACCTGCACCTGCATGTCTTGTAGTCACCCCCAGTTAATAGAGTCAACACCATCTGTCCCAGCTGAACCTACTTCACTTCCAGTTTCCCTTCTGGAGGGGCTGTCTAACAACACTAGAAGTTCAACAACTGTCTAACAACATCTAGAAGTTCCTGGTCTTATCCACCATGTCCAATCCACCCATAAGCAAACCCTAATGATCCCATGCTTGTCTGGGTCCAATCTGCCCCTCCTCTCTGACCACGCATTCCGCCTGGGTCTCTCCTATGGTCTCCTCACTTGCCTCCACACCTTGCCTTCCACTCATTCTTTCTATTGCTCCCACAGAGAGCTTTCTAAAAGCAAATGTGATCATATCATATGCTTAAAATTCCCTCCATTTTCCCTGTTCCCGTCAGGCTATAGTCCAAACAACTTCACATCGCCCATAAGGCTTTTCTTGCTTTCTTTCCCAGCACCTGTTCTCCCCACTGCATCCCCAGACACAAACCCTTCACTCTACCCAGCACCTTACATAGCCTGGGGTTCCCAAATACAGAACATTCCCTGCCTGATTTTGTCTGTGCCTACAACATCCCATGCCAGTTTCCTGTGGCACCAGCCTGACCCCTCACACCCCCAGCTGGGGTTAGTCACCTCCCTGACTAAGCCCTTCCCACTTTCCTAACAAGGTCTCACTCTCATGTCTGCCCCTTGGCCACCACCCATCACATCGCGCATCAAACCTCTCTGTGATCAAGTCTCTGCTCAAATGTCACCTCCTCAGACAGGCCTTCTCTCTGCACCTCTTGCTCTGGCCTCTTGCTCTCTTTCTTTCTCTTTTTTTGCTCTTATGACCACTTGAAAATTATTATATGTCCTGCCGAAGCGAGCACCCACTTGAAAATTATATGTGTAATTATGGAAGATATTACATTTTATATATTACATGTGTATTACATAACAGCACACATTATAGGATGACGGAAGGAGTCTATTGGGTCATCTGTCTCTCCCACCAGATTATAAACCCCTGAAGACAAGTATGTGGTCGAATGGAGTGCGTGTTCTCAGGACCAACAACAGTGCTTACAACAGGGTCGGCACCCCAAACAGTGCGTGAGTAAGACTATCTCCACTTCTGGTTTGACACATTTTTTTCTTGATCGTCCAATAAAAATATGCAAAAATGGAGATCTCATCACTCCTCAGTACAGGCCCAATCTGGTGTTGGGTGTTCTTATAAATCATAGGAAGTTATACTTCTCCCTTCTACAGAAACACTTCCAGGATTCTTACTAGGTTTCTGTAGGAAGCAAAGGAAACGGTGACCACCCAAACTTCCCAAGACCCTATACTTGAGCTGGAGTCTTCTGTTCCTCCAGCATTAGTCTTGGCTTTGGAGCACCTGGTTTGTTGGAGGTTGTTATGAGACACGGCTGAGGCATCAGGTGTGAAATTAAATTGTCATTCCAACTCTACTCCTATCAAGACTCTACCATCAGTTGGTGGCAGTTTCCCCAAGCTATTATTTTTAAGCTGTAAAAGGAGGACTGGTCAGAAGGCCACCAGCTTAGGCCATCTGTGAAGCAGCACCAGTTTTGTTTCTTTCCAGGTCATTGTGGGAGGAGGTGTGGTCTTTCCTGTGGGGCACAGCTGGTCTGTAGCTTGAACTACCTTCAACACACCGAATCTGATTTCTGCCTTCTGACCCCGGGCTGTACCACTGGTCCTATGACAACGTCAAATGTCTCTAGAACTTTTGAGACACCATTTCTTGAGTTCTGCACTTACCTCAGCAAGGACCAGACACTAACAGTTCTCAAGTTGGCACCAGGTCAGGAACCACGCCCCACAAAGCACCATGCCATTTTGTAATTACAAATGGCTTATAAACTTCAATAGTTATAGTAATAGCAATAATAATTGGGCATCGTCCTCTAGTTAAAGAGAAAGAGCCACTGGTTTTATTTCCTCCTCTGGAAATCTTTGATAAATTCAAGCTTAGTCCAAAGCTATAAGCAATTTAAACGGAATGGTATTGGCATAAAGACAGACACACAGATCCCTGAAACAGAATAGAGAGTCCAGAACAGAGCACCTGGGTGGCTCAGTGGGTTAAGCCTCTGCCTTCAGCTCAGGTCATGATCCTAGGGTCCTGGAATCGAGCCCCGCATCGGGCTCTCTGTTCAGGGGGAGCCTGCTTCCCCTTCTCTCTCTGCCTGCCTCTCTGCCTACTTGTGATCTCTCTCTATATCAAATAAATAAATAAAATCTTAAAAAAAAAAGAAATAAACCCACATATATATGGCCAATTCATTTATGACAAAGTAACCAAGAATACACAATGAGGAAAGCATTCTCTCTACAATAAATGGTGCTGGGAAACCTGGACAGCTACATGCAAAAGGATGAAACTAGACCAGAATCTTATTATAAGGTCATAAGATACAGAAAAATTAACTCAAATGGATTAAAAATTAATTCCAAATGCTTGAGTGTAAGACCTGACACCATTAAACTCCTAGAAGAAAACATAGGTAGTAAACTTCTTGATATCAGCCTTGGTAATGTGTGTGTGTGTGTGTGTGTGTGTGTGTGTTTAAAGACATCTTTTTTTTTTTAAGATTTTATTTATTTATTTGACAGAGATCACAAGTAGGCAGAGAGGCAGGCAGAGAGAGGAGGAAGCAGGCTCCCTGCTGAGCAGAGAGCCCGATGCGGGACTCGATCCCAGGACCCTGAGATCATGACCTGAGCCGAAGGCAGCGGCTTAACCCACTGAGCCACCCAGGCACCCTGTGTGTGCCTGTGTTTTAATCTGACAGCAAAAGCATAAGTAAATAAGTGGGACCATATCAAACTACAAAGCTTCTGCTCAGCAAAGGAAATCATCAACAAAATGAAAAACAATCTGCTGAGTGAGAGAAAATATATGTAAATCATGTAACTGACAAGGGACTAATATTCAAAATATATAAAGAGCTCATACAACTCAAGGGCAAAAAAAAAAAAAAAAATCCAAATTAAAAAGTGGGCAGAGATCTGAACATTTTTCCAAAGCAGACATACAGATAGCCAACTGGTACTTAAAAAGATGTTCAACATCATTAATCCAGGGAAATGCACAACAAAACCACAAGATATCATTTTCTATCTGTTAAAATGAGAATATCAGAAAGACAAGAAATACTAAGTGTTGATGAGGATGTAGAGAAATATGAGCCCTGATGCATTGTTGGTGGGAATGCAAACTGATGCACCCACTCTGGAAAACTGTATGGAGGTTCCTCAAAGAATTAAAAATGGAGCTACCATAAGATCTGGCAATTTCACTTCCAGATATTTATCCAAAGAAAACAAAAACACGAACTAAAAATACCTGCATCACGTGTTTATCATAGCATTATTTACAATAACCAAGATATGACAACAACCTAAGTGGCCACTGATGGATAAATAGCAAAGAAAATGGGACATAGATCTCTTTGCACACCATTGCTGTAGAGAAGGGCATGAGAATCCTTGCTTTAGAAATCAGCATCCCTATTCCCATATGCGTCTCTCAAGACTGTGGGGATTATCATGTTGTGTTGATTGTGTTGTAGTGTATGTTGCATTGTGTTACGATGGGCTCCATCCCAGTGGACAGCAGGCTGGTTATTCATGAAGGGCTTGACATTCCCAGTGTCAATTGTCTCAAGATCTGGAAGTTCCTTCTTCTGTAAAGCGAACTCTAGTTGCTGCAGAGGGGGATAGGAGAAAATGTTTTTTTCCTTGGCCTTGTGATTACACTGGAGAAGATGTCTAGAACTAATTCTGTTCTACTTACGGTGTCCTCCATGGGTCAGTAGACCCACAACAGGGTCGGCAGGCCCTGAGTTGGTCTTATCTGGAGCAGATGATACAGGGTGAGAATATTTTGAGTCTAACAATAGCAAAAGCTACTCATCACTGACATCTATTAGGTGTCAGGCATTTTATTATAAATGCTATCTCATTAAACTTCCTACAATCCCACATGATTATGTACCTACAACAATGATGACTATGTTCATTTGAAAGATAAGGAAATCAAGCTACCGGAAGCTAAGTAACTTCTACCTCTAACCTAAGGTTTTATAGGAAGTGGAACTGGGATCTTATTTTGCATCTGCAGGCCTAGTTAATAATAAAATCTGACCTGAATGTCCCCTGTCTGCCCTCAGTTCTATGCAGGGGTTAGGACAGGGCTATGTTTAGGGCAAGGCCACTGTGTTGTGGGAATACAGCATCTCCTTTCCTTCCATTTTGGCTTGGCTTGGTGGAGCCTGGAATCATTGTGAGAGACCCCCAGGGGGACAGTCAGCCTCAGAGGAGCCTAAGCCCACCCCTCCCAAGATTGCTAGTCTACTTCCAAGTCTAGAGGAGCCAAGTTTTGTTTTTATGGATGAAAAAAACTTTTCCTCTCCCCTTCTCTTCTTTGAAAACTGATAACCTCTGAAAAGATCAGCAATTATATATGGCATCTGCTGGCTGTCCAGTTCCATGTTCCCTGCCACGTGGGAGGCAAACCTGGTGCTAGGTCCACCCCACACAAATTAGGTCAAAGCCTTTGGAGGCCAGGACTGGGAGCTGGTGCTGCTCGGAATTCCTGGGTGATTTCCCCGTGCAGCTGGGGCTGAGGACCACCACCACAGACCACCTGGGGACAATCCTATGTGTGACAACTTTCTCAGCCTTCCTCCATTCTTTCCCACTCTTAACTCTCCTCTGGAGTTTTGCTCCACCAAAACTTTGGAATCATCATCATTGACTCTGCAAAAGTGCTTAATCAAGTACGCCAATTTCTCTAAAATCTGCACTATTCAGTCACAGTGTGCATCTCACTGTTCCATCTGAAACCAGCGAAGCAATTTGCCCACCGTTTTGAAATATAAAGGGTAGATACTTATTGATAGACAAAACACCTTGATTATAGAATAATAAAGGGATTAGATAGAGTTATATTATGGTATAAATAAGTAAATCTCTCATATCACCAAAAAATCGAATTACCTAAAACTAGGAGGGAAAAAAAAAAAAAAACAACCTTCCAGGGTATGGTCTATCAGAACAATGTGTAGAAAATCGTATCGAGGGACACCTGGGAGGCTCAGTCTGTTAAGCATCTGCCTTCAACTCACATCATGATCCCAGTCCTGGGATTGAGTCCCACGTTGGGCTCCCTACTCGGTGGGGAGCCTGCTTCTCCCTCTGTCTGCCGCTCCACCTGCTTGTGCTTTCTCACTCCCTCTCAAAAAAAATAAATAAACTCTTAAAAAAGGAGAGAGAGAAAAGAAAATCGTATTGATCCTAGGAATGATAACGTGTTGAAAAAGTAGAGAATGGTGTGTCTTTCTGGCTTTCATATTTAAGATAACAGAAAAATCCATCGTGCTGTGTTGCATAAATAATGTTTGGAAAACAGACCAAATTATAACGTTCTATGTCATGGTACAGCAATAATGCTACAACCCAGAAAATAAGCCAAGCAGTAAGTGTGCCTGATGCCCTCAGTGTAGACAGCCAAGCAGTAAACTGTGGAGTAAGTAATAAATGTCATTAACTTCCTCTGCCCCAACTGCCCTACCCATAGGCAGGGAAAATTATTATTATTATTTTTAAGATTTTATTTATTTATCTGACAGACAGAGATCACAAGTAGATGGAGAGGCAGGCAGAGAGAGAGGAAGGGAAGCAGGCTCCCTGCTGAGCAGAGAGCCCGATGCAGGGCTTGATCCCAGGACCCTGGGATCATGACCTGAGCTGAAGGCAGAGGCTTTAACCCACCGAACCACCCAGGCGCCCCGACAGAGAAAATTATTAAAATTTCCACAAATGCCCTTTGGCTGTCTGAATCCTTCTGAAGGTTTCATACAGAAAAGCCCAGAAAGACTGCAGAGCATAATGAACGGAGATAAGCCTCAAGGAACTTCCAAAACTGTCACTGTATGTATCACAGAACTGCGATTATAATCACAGCCATCGTTTCAGAAAATAAAAATGCTGGTACATTCATGCTTCTGGCGAACCAAGAAATGTGGAGTCTTTCCGCGAATGAGGGTGAGGATCTAATTCGCCTGTTGTGCCTTATCCCCTATTCCGTCCTATACAATCGGTCAGGCTGGGCCGTCTGCCATGGCTAATCCCGGCATGCAGCAGTGGGTGGGTCCAGGCTGTGAGCCAAGCTGTGAGTGGGTGATGAGTGTCCTTCTTCCCGATTTCTGGGTCTCCCAGGGGCATATTGCAAGTGCCTGTCCCTCCATCACAGCATTTCACCGGCAGAGGTTTTCACAAAGCTCTCTCTCCCCTGCCCAATGCCTTCCGCTCCTCCCCTCCTCCCTGCCCCCCAACTTCCCAGCCCCCATCCCCCACCAGCCCTCTCTCATCTTTCAGCACAAATGCAGATATAATTAGCCAGGATGAAGCCATCCTGAAGTAGGGTGGGCCCTTAATCCAACATGCCTGGAGACCTTATAAGAGGAAAAGAGACCCAGGGATGCAGACACCCACAGAGAAGACCGTGGGTGATAGAGACAAAGATCAGAGTGACGCACCTCCAAGCCAAGGAATGCCAAGCATTGCCAGGAGCCTCTAGAAGCCAGAAGAACCAAGGAAGGCTCTTTGCCCAGAGTCTTCAAAAGATCATAGCCCTGCCAACAACTTGATTTTTTTTTAAAGTGTGAGCTTCCAGAACTGGAAAAGAATAAATTTCTGTGGTTTGAGCCACCCAATTTGTAGTACTTGGTGAGTCTAGCCCTAAGAACTAATACAGAACTCAGAAAAGCAAAAGTGTCCCTGGTGGCAGGCCAGAGCCTCCTGCAGACTCGAGGTGGAGATGAGTTTCTTTTCCAATGTCAGCTCAGGTTTCCTCACAGGGCCAGTTAGCACGAGGCTTGGAACTGGGCTATGAAGCCATGTCCATGCTCCACAGGGAAGAATGACATCAGGCACTAGCATTGTCCACCATGGACCGCAAAGAGAGAGGGACAGCTCACGCCCAACCTGCTGGTGGCACTTCCCAGGCTCACAGCCCACGTTTTCTGGTCGGTGACACCCACTCATCCATGATCCCTCATCCATGGTCCTACCACGTTGCAGAGTTTTCTGTTTTTCACTTTATAGGTAAAAAAAAAAAAAGAAAAGAAAAGAAATACAACATAACATACTTAAAATTAGAAGTTAACTTTTTCAAATATAATCTGTAAGAAAAGGTGGAATTATTCATTCTTATACAAATGGACTGAATGTCAGCTGATTTCTTAATTCCTGGAAACCAGACCCAATACCTTGTTAGTAGACTAAAAAATGTTGCTGAAAGATCTGGCAAGAGAGGACCAGCTTGTAAAAGTTTAAATAGATAAGACACAAAGTCAAAATGGTTCCATAAAATTTGTGAGGCTGGAAAAACACCATCTCTAACCAGTAGGGTTAAGATGATAAAATCTTGGAAGAAAAACAAAGAATGATTTGGCTTACTTGGTACCCCTACTATCTAGCATGGTATTTGGCAAGTAGTAGATTTAATAATGAATACATGACTACATATGTTAATTAAAAAAAAACTCATTTATTTAAATACCAAATACTACTTGGACATAAAAATACCATCTTGATAAGCTGTAACTCACTATATTCTTCCACTCAAGCTTATTAAGAGAGGAACATTGAGAATCACGTCAATATTCTGAAAGTCAATACTCAAGAAGAATATTAATACTACCACTGTAATAACAACAGCTATCCTCATGTATGCTCCTAAATGTCAGCTACTTTCCAGATTGTTTCTCTACATCTACTGACTATGCAATCATCACAACTCATTATTTGTAGATAAGGCAACGGAAACACAGAGAGGTCAAGTACTCACCCCAATGTAACTTGCCAGGGTAGCTCCCAGTGCTATGCAACCTCTGATCAGAGTCATTCCTCCAGCAAATCCTCCGGGAGTACTCATTCATCGCAAGTCTGGCCATTGCACTGAGACAAGCACCACGGAGTCGTGGCAGGGAAAATTACTCCTGGTCGCAACGCACCCATGTTCCTGCAAATGCCAGATTTGGACACGCCATGACATCCTTCATAAAGCTGATGTTCAAACTCAGCAAGCTTTCACTTCCTCAATTCTCTCTCCCCACTGAGTAAGGCAAGCACAAAGGAGCCTTTCCAGTATAACACACCATGAACAAGGTATGAAGCATGGTGTGATTGGAAAGGACCTGGAGATGTGACTTGGTCTTCCTGCAGGAGAAAAGGCAGTGTTTGCAAATAAATTAATTTAGTTTATTTAAAAAACTGAACCATTTGTCTGCTTAAGTGGCTATCTTTGCAGATGTCACATGTCCCCTGGACATGGTAAGAATGGCCAGATTGCAACTAAATTTTAAACAGACAGGTGAGGGCACAGCAGTGATGGTTCTATTTGCATGATGAAGTGATGACTTCCTTTTGCCAAACCTCCTGCAAGTTTAAGTAAATGTTTTTTAGTACAAATGAGAAATTAGAATGGGATGGAGGGGATTTTTGCTAATGGGGATGCTTTACCTGATGGGGCCATGATAATATGTGGAGTGTATTTATTTATGGACTCCTGGAATGGGCTCCCAGGACACCTCCTAGGTTAGAGTTAGGCAGCTGAGCCTTTACTGGCATTCAATGATATCTTAAAACTATTCAGAAGTACTGTAATCAATATATTCATTTTCTTGGAAATAAATACCATGCATGGATTTTACATGGCACTTGTCCCCATCTGGCCATCAGCCACACGCTCTGCTTATGCACCTGCTTACTATCTGTAATGCAGTGTGTGTTCATGAGAAGAGCTAACTGCTATGGCCAAGACCCAAAATACATAATGGTTCCACCCCTCCAGAAGTCTGTGCTGGACTCCCATATTAACTCTGGTTGGATGAACAGCCACCCCCCCCCCACAACAGCCCCCTCCATGCATTCACTTAAAAGAGACTCAGGCTATGAAAATTCTGTCATCTCCAACTGTGACTTTCAAGGGAGTCCCAGGTATAGAAAGCAAGCCTTTCCAGAAAAGGAAAGCCTGGAAGACAGCATGGGGTAGGTTTCCACAGACCAGGCCAGGAGATGGCACACATTCTGTTGGGTAGGACTTTGTCACAGGTACCACCTCTAATGGCAGGGTGTGAAATTTGATTTATAAGAAATATTTATTGGGTCATTTAGATGGCCAGAGTATATTTCTTATACGTATTTGGGTTTCCTCCATAGTTTCTGTCTCAAAGCTCCCAAAACCCTTGCGATATTTTAAGTGCTGAGAGTGATAAAGGTATCTTCTGTTACATTAGTAGCATGGCTTTGGAAGTTCACCAGGGGATGGCGGCCCCTGGAGTCCGCCCTGTGAATACAAGGTTGGAACTTCGGGTCTCACTCCCTGACCTCTGGGGAGAGGCAAAGGACTGGAGGTTGAATCAGCTGCAGATAGCCAATGATTTAACGAACCACGCCTAGCTAAGGAAACCTCCACAGAAACCCCAAAGGGCAGGGTTTGGAGAACTTCCCGGTTGATAAACACTTGGCAATTTGGAAAGGGTGAAGCCCCAGGGAGGGCATAGTAGCTCCACACTCTTTTCCCACTCCTCGCCCGATGCCTATCTCCCATCTCTCTGTTTCTGAGGTACTCCCCTTTCCACTAAACCGGTGCTCGAGTAAAATGTTTCTGAGTTCTGTGAGCCAGTCTAGCAAGTAAATCAAACCCAAGGAGATATGGGAACCTCTGATTTATAGCTGGTCTGTGGGGGGTGTCAATTGTATGTGACTGAACCCTTAACCTGTGAGACCTGGTACTATATCTGGGTACTATCAGAGCTGGGTTGAGTTGAGGGCACCTGGGTGGCTCAGTTGGGTAAGTATCTGCCTTCAGCTCAGGTCATGATCCCAGGGTCCTGAGACTGAGTCCCTCATTGGGTTCCCCACTCTGTGGAGAGTCTGCTTCTCCCTCTAGCCCTCCCCTCTTCTTGTGTGCTCTCTAATGCCCTTGACTCAACCCAATTCTGACAGTACCCGGATATAGTATCAGATCTCACAGGTTAAGGGTTCAGTCACATACAATTGTCCCCCCCCCTCCCCCACCCCACCTTCAGAGGCCAGTTGCAAGTTCCGGGTGTCACCTGTACTTCCAACAGACCAGCTATAAATCAGTGGTTCCCATGCCTCCTTGGGTTTGATATTTGCCAGACTGGCTCACGGAACTCAGAGAAACATTTTATTTACTCGAGCACAGTTATTTATTTGAGAGAAATAAATAAAATATTAAAAAAAAAAGAAGTGACTTGGGCTTAATTCTCATACACCCTACTGGTAAAAGAGAATTGCTTGGTGCTCTGTGGGAAACACACACACACACACACACACACACACACACACACACACACACACACATGCTGGAGTTGGTCCAGGAACCTAAAAGGCAAGGACACCTTGGACACCTGGGAAATAGAGTTCAGCCATGAAGTCTCCAGGGAGAAAAGGGGAACACAGACTTTGATGAGCCCCCCGCCCAATGGTCTTTGCTACATAGAGCTATGAGATTATGAATAAACCCTGAACCTTATGTCCCACTTGCAATAAAGATGTTCCATTCTGAACAGTATAGCTATAGGAAGAGTTTTAGTTGCTACTTTCAAGTTCTGTTTTTAGGCCTTTTCTGGACAAATAAAAACTGACAAAAGTCTTCACTATTGCAGTAACCCTATTAGGTCCTGGCATCAGAGAAACCTGGATTAGAATCTGGGCTTTGACAGTAGCTGCTGGATCTGGGCAAGATACTCAATTTTCTTAGCCTCAATAAAATGAGTACAAGAATAATAGCTGTCACATAGAGGTCTTACAAGGATGAAATGAAATCATGGGCTTAGATTCTGTATTATGGAGTGATTAGCATGGGGCCTGGCATGGCTGTTCCCACATTCTCCTAGGAGATCTACCACCAATTGACGGAATTCTGATTTCGCTAAATTGCACAGAATTACACAGTGTTACACAAAATCACGCTCTGCTCAGAACACCAGAGCTACTGGGCGTCCATCAGTGGTTTACATCTCCTTAAAGCATCCAGTCTCAAAAATACCATCTTGATGAGGTAGGGGTCCCACTCTGGTTAAGCTCTGCCAGGACCGGCTCTACCATCTGGGGCGGGTGCCTAGTGTGAGGCCCTTGTTCAAAGATAGTAATAATTTCAAGAGCATTAAACCTTGCATGAGGCCCTTCCAAGCATGGGTGCTGTGTGACTGTTCAGGTCACACACGCATAAGGTCAGCCCTGGGCTCCACCCATACCACCCCAACCGGCTGCCTCCCCAGAACTGATTTTCTGTGACTTTTAAGGAACTTCCCAAGCAATACAACTTCTGAGTTGGTTAGAAGTGTTGACATCAGCCTCTCTGTGAACCATGTTTCATCAGGTCCTGCTCGTGCTGGGGCGGGGAGGGAACAACAGGACAAGCCCACCCACTTCGGAGTTTCACCCCAGGCCATCCTCAGAGGTCCAGGCCACCTCAGAGAACTGGGGACAGACAATAAAAGCCCTTTTTTCCTCCCCCAATCCCCCGCAGATGGTTTGTGCGCCTGGAGAACAGTGCTCCCTTCCAGACGTTCCCTACCCAGGAGTGAGAGCCTGACTCCTGACTGTGAGTTCGGGTTGCTAGCTGTGAGCTGGAGGCCCCAGCGCCTTGGCCGGGTGAGAGGCACAGAGCGCTCTCCTACCCCAGCAGCCCCAGGAGGAGCAAACACTTTAGGATTTGTTCATGCTTTCACTGTGGGTTTCTGTTTGATTAATTCTGCATTCCCAGGAAGTGCCCATGGCAGTTTCAACAACACAATAGCTCTTGTGGAGGTGTGGGTGGAGTGGATTTGGGGGGGTGGTGACAGCTTTGAGGGCACCTGATTGATGCCAGGAATAGGAAAAGGCAGTTGGCCCCATTCTGTCCCAGAAGCATGCTGTGCCGCCAAGAGCCAGTCTGGGCAGGCCAGCCCTGGGGGACCGGGAAAGATGGGGCAGGAGCTAGAGGGGCAAACAGCTGACCCCACCCCACAGGCTCAGGCTGGCAGCTTTCTCTCCCAGACCATGGGGCCTAGGACATTATTAGGACAGAGAGTTAGGGCCATGTGCGGGCTGGCCTGGAGTGGAGCATGAGCTTCAGAGAGGATCTGAGCTTCCAAGGAGGACTGGAAGGACTTAGAACCCTCTGTGGCCCCCTTATGCCCTAGGGCTCAGATAAGTTATCAGACTGCCTAAGGCCACTGTTAACTGATGCTTAGCCACATTTGACCTAAGTGAGCATCAGTAGATTAAAAACCTAAGTGGTTTGAGGTGGGCGAGTGATTAGGGGTTGTCTGTATTCTTATACTGGAATTATTAACACCGTTTCCAAAAATCTATCCATGCAATATGGAGCCAAGTGAAAATTTGCCAATATGGCATTTTGCAGATTCACTCAAAGTAAATGAGGTATATTTTCTTGCCTAAATTACCCAGTATGGTTTGAACACTGACTACATTAACCATAAAGACTTTAACTTTCATTTCTCTCTAAATTGTATAGCTCCATGGCAAATGTTTAAATTAGAGACGGCTTGTGTTAGCAAACATTTTAAAGGAAACGTGAGTACCCTTAAAGTATTTGTTTCGATTTTTAGCTTTCTAAAGTAGGAGAATTAATCCTTACAGAATTTCGTGCAGTGTTTTCCATAATCCTTGCCTCTAAAGCAATGCAGAATTTCCACTAATTAACTGAATGATTCAAATGCACTGGTTAGGATCGTAAAGATCCAGCTTATGACTGCGCCTGGTGTGTGAGAGTGTAGAGAAGGAAGAAGGTAGAGAAAGGGAAAACAAGGTGCGGGGAGATTCAGTGTCTCATCTCCCCATCAGCCAGGGCCCCTTCAGAAGCAGATGGCAGTGGGCCAGGCCACCTTTTTCAAGGCCAGAAGGAAGTAGCCCACGACCTCATTCTAGCTCATTCCATTCATTCTAGCTGGGTTTGTCTCCAGGCATACTTGTCAAGGCAATACTCCTGGCACGTCCACATGTGCCACCTTGTCTTTTGCAGGTTAGCTCTAGGGGGGTTTCACCCTTGTATGGACTTCTCAGCACATTTTCTCTCTTTCTGGGTTTGATGAAGAATGTCTTCCACAAGGTTCTTCAAAGTCATGCCATCCCCAGCAAAGCAACCAGGCACGATGGTAGACATAAGAGGTACAGAGGTCCAGGTTGACCTGATGGGCCCTAATGGCAGTAATAATGTATCTGAGGGAGGAGCCAGGGTGGCCCCGTGGAGGGAGCAAAGAGAGTCTTGTGGGGGGAGCAGGTAGGACAAGCAAGCCAGGAGGCAGTGCTAGGGGTCCAGGCACAAGTGAAGCAAGAAACTGAGGCAATCTCTCTATGCTGAGCATTTGACCAAACCGTGATGATTTATCCTTTATACCACTGAGTTTTACTTCTACCAAATGAATAGTCATATGCTACATATTGCTAAAAATTGATAGGACTGAAAACACAAGACTATGGATTCACAAAGAACCAGTAAAATCAAACTGCACATGGCATGTATATTTGTTGTCTACTACCACACAGCAGATTACCTCAAAACTTAGTGGTTGAAAACAAATATAAGCATTCATCATCTGCCCCAGATGGTATAGGTCAGGATTTGCAGAACAACTTGGCTGGGATGGTCTAGCTTCCATCTTTCCTGAATTAAAGACAAGATGTTGGTTGAGGCTGTAATCACCTGGAGGCCTAGCCAAGGATGGAGCATCTACTTCCAAGAAGGTTCACTCACATTGCTGTCAAGTCAGTGCTGGCTGTTCATTGGCACATGGACCTCTCCAAATGGTTACTTCAGGTTCTCACAACCTGGAGACTGGCTTCTCCCACAGCAAGTGATCTAATAGGGCAAGGTGGAAACCAGAATGTCTTTTATAATCTAGCCTTGGAAGTTATACCCCATCAAAACCACAATATCCCATTGTTTAACATGGGATTGCTCCCTTATTCAGTGGGTCATGGGAGAAGAACCAGAAATACCAGGATGCAAGGACTATTAGAGGTCATCTTGGAGGATGGCTGCCATACCATGGGAAATGCATGTGTAGGTAAAAATTCACTTAACACACATTCTTGAGGGAAAATGATCACCTGAAATCTTCAAAAAATTTGTTCAAGTTTCAATTCCATCCTGCATTTGAACCAGAAGTCCTTGTGGCAGAAATGACCAAACTCTACATTCCTTTCAGCTTCATGCCCACCCATGAGAGACGAGGGCTCAGGCTTCATAAAATACTCAAAGGTCATTGGAGGAGAAAAGGCGGGAACACCTTTCAAGCACCACATGCTTGAAAAATACCGCCACGATAAAAGACTGCTCTTAATCAATAAATCAAAGCTAAGGAATAATTGAAATCCATTGAAACTCAGTTCTAATACAAAAGCCAAAGAGCAATTTGCTAACATAACACAGATGAAAAGTGATAGCATCAAACTCAGAGAAATGGAAGAGATAAAGGAATGAAGAAAAAAATGTCCTGATGTTAACAAAGTCACTTTCACTAAGTGTGATTGGGAATTTTAAGCCATGGTGGCCAAAGTGAGAAGGGGGAACATTATTATATTCTGTTAAGTAGCAATGCGTTCAAAGAAAGTTTCAATTAATTGCAAGTGACATCCATAAATCAACAATTATGTGCAATCCAGTGATACATATTATCTATAGAGGAGATCTAAAAACCAAGAAAACATGGTTCCTGTGTTCAGGGAATTTATACTTCAGGGAGAGAGATAAACAAACAAGATACGCACATAAGCAAACCATGAGTCCCCAAAGGAAAGTATAGGCAAGGGATTTGGGGAGTACTGAATGAAGATGAACCAAGGAAGCCTTCCCAGAAGAGGTAGCAAAGGAGGGAGGCATTGAAGGATACACAGGAAGTAGACAGGGAGGACCAAAGGGGAGAGGAATGGGAAATAGAGCGATTCCGTGGAAGAGCTTAAACAATGAAACAGAGATTAGCAAACGCAGGACTGGTTTGGAGAAACCATCTAGACTGTCAGTAGAGTAAGAGATTGGAAGTAGTCAGGGTAGAGGGTTGTCCTTGATGGGAGAAGAGAGTGAGAGTGTGCATTGGGATTAGAAGGGAACTTAATGCCATGAATTTATGGGAAAGCCATGGAAACCAGATTGGCAAGATTAAATCCCAGCTCTATCACTTATCAGTTGTATGAACTTGAACAAGTTACCTAAACTCTCTGTCCCTGAATTTCTTCACCTGAAAAGGGGGATGAAAATAATAGTACCTACTTTATTGGTTATGTAATTCAATGACATCATATATGTAATGCGCCACAGGAGTGCCTGGGGCAATGAGCCGCCATTGTCGGCTTCTTCTTCTCCTTCTCTTCTCCTTCTTCTTCTTCCTCTTCTTCTTCTTCTCCTCCTCCTCCTCCTCCTCACCTTCTCCTCCTTCTCCTCCTCCTCTTCCTTCTCCTTCTCCTCCTCCTCTTCCTTCTCCTTCTCCTCCTCCTCTTCCTTCTCCTTCTCCTCCTCCTCCTCCTTCTTCTTCTCCTTCTCCTTCTTCTTCTTCATCATCATCATCACTATCATTTGTTCTGTGAATAGAAAGTAGGGCAGATCTGTGGAATGTTGCAAAAGTAGCATGGAAAGGACTAATGACCTATCAGATGTGGAATTATGAAGTGAGAGGAGTGCAAATGGATGGTTAAATTTATATTCCCAGGTGAACTGAGAGGATAAAGATTGCACTGAACATGCATGATGAACACAAGCTAAAGAAACAAATTAAGCCTCCAAATCCTAGGCTTAATACAGTAATGAATTATTTCTCACCTGGGAGACATCCCCTGCACTGGGTTGTGGGAAAATTCAATCCACTCAGTCACCCAGGGAGAGGGAATGCCCACCATCTTGGAGCTCCAGCTCTGGAAGAGTAGCCTCCCTGGTCACTGTGACAGGGGATAAGATTGGTGTCACTCACCGACCAGATCACTGCTGGCCCACCTAACCGCAGGGGAAATTATATGGATATTCAGTGAACAGTAAATGCCTCTGAGGGCCATGGAATGAATGAATGAGTTTGAACAAGGAAAGAATAAATTTGGTTTTGGATGTTGTGTTAGTCCTCTAGGGCTGCCATAAGAAAATGCCAAAGATTGGATGGCTTAAACCATGGAAATTTATTTTCTCACAGTTGTAGAGGCCCGAAGCCCAAGGTCAAGGTGCCAATAGCTTTGTTTACTCCTGAGACTTCTCTTCTTGGCTTACAGATGGCCTCCTTCTTGCTGTGTCCTCACTTGGTCTTTCTTCTGTGCCCATCCCTGGTGTCTCTATGTGCATCCAAATTTCCTCTTCCTACAGGAACACCAGTACAGTTGGATTAAAGTCTCAACCAACAGCTTCGCTGTAACTTGACCTCCTCTTTAACGGTTCTATCTCCAAATACAGTCATGGTCTGAGAAATGAGGGGTTGGGGCTTCAACATATAAATGGTCGAGGTGGGGGCCACAATTCAGCCCATAACAGATGTGCAGAGTTTGGCCCAACTGAAGCAATCATCTCACGGTTGCCTTAATAATAAATCATTTTTATCAGATGTTGGGAAGTTTTGCCTTAAATCAAATGAGTCCATTCAATCTAAGAAGCAGTGATCATAAATGCTATTTCTGTCTAGTTTCTGAAAGAACCAACAAGTTAAATGCCCTAACCATGCAACAAAAGTAAATTTTCCTATTAGGTGAAGAAAGAAAAATCTGACTTCTGGAATACACATGTGTTAGCGAAGAATGGAACTCATTCACAGCTGGGAAGTAAGTAATGGATTTAGCCTGGCATTCATTAAAGAAATTGAGGCCACACTGATGATTCTAATTAAAATAAAATTATTCTTCATGTCACGCAGTAAATACTGACAGAAGGCAACACGTCCATACTTACTTCCTTAACGGCTTTTGTTAGACTCTGACTGGAATCTCTCCCAGAGATTTGTCCTTTCTCAGTCTACAGGCTGCATACACTTGAAAGAACAGTTTCAAATTCAGTCCTGAGTAATGTACAGAATTGCCTAACCAATACGTTGTCACAATTGAAACTAATATAACATCCTATGTTAATTATCCTTCCATAAAATAAATAAAAATTACAAAATAAAAAATTCAATCATACAAAGTAAGCAAAGAAAAACAGATGACTGAATTTCCTTTCGTTCACATGTTTTGGCATCAGAAAAATAGCTGAATTTTCTTATAACTAGAGTTATAAGAAAAGGTGCCTCGTGAACCTTCAATGAAACTCAGTCCGGTTGCCCCCTGCATTTTGAGGGGACTGTATCTTCCATATTTTACATCTCTCAATGCCTCTGCTCAAGGCTGAACATAGCTGGCCCACGGGAAATCTGTGTTATTGCAACATTAGCAATAGCTTACATGTTAACTGCTTTCCAACAGCCACTCAGTTAAATCTACCCTCCCCCTCGCCAAGGGAGTTTGACCAAAATCATCTTTTTTTCCTCCCAACCGGTAAGTGAAACAGGAAAGTAAGGTCAGGCTAAGTGCCAAGAAAGCCCTCCTGGACAGAGACGGTCTTCTTTGGGTGTGCCTTCCTGTGGTGTTCATGAAGAATGTTCTGTGTTGTAGTCAAATATCACCACCACATCTCCAGACACCACTAAATGAATACACATAGTCACCCTGCAGCATGTCATAAACACTTGTGTATGGGGGACCAAGAGCAGTCCTGAGTGTCTAAGAGCCCACCTCCCAGCAGGTTACAAGTACATAAGCCATGGTAGGAAGGAGAGGGAATCACCTCACAATTATGGTAGACGTGGTGAACAAGCAAGAGACAATTTTGCTAATTGTTATAAAAAACCTCAGGTCCCACCCAGGCAGCTTCTTTTCTGTTGGTTGAGGATTGCCAGACCACGTGACTTCTCCTGTTCCATGCCCCACTCCCAACCCCCTACTACGGGTCTCTGGACAATCAGTGACATCCTCCCAGAGTCCTCCCAAGACAACTGGCAGAAGAGACTAAAGACCTGTACCCCTGGGGATAAAAATATATGTTTATCAAAAATTAAAAATTTAAAAAAAATAAAATAAAATAAAACACCAAAAAAAAAAAAATAAATAAAATCTTTTAAAAAAAAAAATAAAAAAAAAATAAAAGCAGAGCAACAGTCAGGAGGCCACTTGTGCCGCAACCCAGAGCAGAGGATACGAGGGCCTGGACTAAACCACCTTAATGAAGAGAACAGAGAGGACAGACTTCCAGATAGGAAGGGGTGGACTTGGGACTTCACAGCTAGCTGACCGTGGGAAAGGGTTCCAGCCCTGTGTTCCAGTCAGATGCCTCTGACCAGGCAAAAGGGCAAAATATTGGTGTTGGTTTCTGTCTCCAGTAAGTTGCATGGTAAATTCTAGTGGAAAGATTTTTTTTTTTAAGATTTATTTATTTAAGAAAGAGAGAGAGAGCAAGCATGTGGGGGGAGGGGCACAGAGAGGGGGAGGAAAAAGTCCTGAGCAGACTCCATACTGAGCATGGAACCCAACGTAGAGCTCAATCCCACAACACTGAGATCATGACCTGAGCTGAAACTAGCAGTCAGAGGACTAAACAACTGAGCCACCCAGGTGTCCTTCCTATGGGAATATTCTTAAGGATAATAAAGTAAATGGACCCTCAGCTCAGAAGAGAGACTGAGATGAAAATTTTGAGATGGGAATCATACAGACATCTGGGCTGCAGACAGGCTCTAAGGGACAGTATGTGTCTTGTGAGGCACCACCAGGTGATGGCATTCAGTAGTGTGATGTCTTGGTAAATCTTCAACTGGAACATTGTGTTGTTTTTCTAGTTCTGAGTAGACATATTAAGAAAATTTTACTGTACTAAGACTACTACCAGGAAGAAATAAAACAAGGCTGAAGACAATGGCTAACTAAATATTTTCGATCTATTTCTAAGATTTTCTATCTTGATGACCAAACCATTGTCCCATGCAATAAACTTGTGTGGTGTTACTGCTTCTCCATCTGTATGGGACATCTTATTTACCACTTTGGACCCCCTCAACCTCACCTGTCTTTTGTTTCAGCCTCCACTAGGGTACCCACTGATGGCTCCAGTCAGCTCCACGTACACTTCAAAGCTCTTACCACCCAAACTAGCACCTCTCTGTGGATGCAGAGCGGGATGCCTCAGAACACACCTGGTGCCCACAAACATGGACAATGGGAGAGTTAACATCTCACAGGCAAACCCACAGAAACTGGGGGCCAGTCCTTCCCTTTCCTTCCCCAGATGGGCAGTCTTGAGATGCATTTCCTATGGCTCCTCAGGGTGTCCCAGTGATCCAGGGACCAGTGACCACTGCTGCAGGCAACTCAGTAACACAGCCTTCCTTCTTTCCCAGAGACCACACTCCCCAGGAAATTCTCAATACGCTTTCCATTCTTCCTCTGCCTGTAGCAGTCAGACCCATTCCTCCTCAGCCTTCTATCAGCTCACTCACACAGAAGCAGTCTTGGCCCAAAATGATATCCTGGCACAGATCCTGTTTTCAGGGATCCCTTGGTCTTTTCTCTGGAAGGTATTACTGAGAATAAGAGCCTCTGTAATTCACTGCAGAGATCTGGGATCCCTATCTGGGAAACCACCAACTCCCACGCATTCTGGTCCACCAGGCTGTGACCTCCTGTCCCCCGGAATCAGTGAATTCCAGGCCTTTTTTTTTTTTTTTTAATCCTGATGCACAGAAAGAAAAAATATTTTACATAGCGCTTAAAACTTTTTATCAATCTACTTATGAACACATTTCAGAGTTATTTTTACAGTCTTGCTGTTCAAAACACCAAAGGCCTCTAGCGAGCCACTCAAAGATTTACTTGTGGTGGGGACATTTTGTGGAGAAAGAGAATGGTTATTCTTAAACTAACAACTAAAAGAAAAGGAATGTTTAGATAAAGGTCACTAGATCCTTAACTGATACTGACAGTCAGTTGGGTGGGTCAGTAACCAGTGTCCTTGATCAAGTCTTAATCCCATTAACTTCAGAAAATCTTCAATGTTCTAACAGAAATGCTAGTTTCTTCCCGGAAAGAAGTTGTAGATTCCATCACTTGGGGATCCAGGACAATTTTCTTTTTATAGTTACAACCCAGAAAATGCTTGCCTATATCACTGAACCAGAAGTCTGAAGATAACGATTTTTGTCCTTAGCAAGCTAAAAATGTTTGAATTTTCTCTTACTTTCTCTTTCCTAGAAAAAAAAGTGTTTTTCTTCCTTCACAACACACTGGTAGTTCCCAATCTGTAGTATGCAAAATGCGGCTGGGAACTATTCTGCTTGTGTGCCAAAGAGAAAAATAATGCCAGGGACTCACTTTACGACATTGTGATTTACTTACAAGAATGATGGCATTTGAAATGGTCATTGCCCTTGAAGTGCGGAAGCCTTCATTTAAATGTTTGATGTTTCCTATTACTTGTCAAGGTCAAAGTGTCTTCCAGGAGACACATCTGAAATGTATAATAGAAGCCAATATTAAAAGATAAGAAAGTTCACATCAGTTCTACTCATAATAGTGGAAAACTGGACAAATGTCCATCAATATTAGAATGACTGTGCAGATGGAAGAATTGTGATAAACAAAGGGATGATCCTCACCATTTCAAAAACAAACAAACAAATAAAAATACTGGCACACACAGCCATAATCATCATGGTGACAAAGCAAGTCAGACATGAAAGAGAACACACTGTATGATCCCATTTATAGAAAGTTACAGAATGAGCAGAAATAAATCAATGGTGACAGAGTGGCCACCTCTAGAGGGGAGGGGTATTGGCTCTGAAGGGGCATGGAAACATTGATTTTAATCTGGGTAGCAATTACATGGAGATAAACATATACAAAATTGTGTACTTTTGTATATTATAGCACCCCCCCAAAGAAAACTAAAAAACACAAGGAATATGCTCTAAAGGAATTCTCTTTAAAGATAACTTCTTTAGGAGTGAGTATATGATGAATTCCTAAGTTTCATGAACGACATCACACGCTTCATAATGCCACGGGCCTTTGCAGCATGCTTTGCCTGTGTCCCCTCGCCTGAATATGCATGGCTTGTTACTGGCTCATTCCATCCTCACTTTATCTCTACATGGTGCAAAAAGTCAGGCGTTCTCACTCTAATTATATAAACAAATTCAGGCTCAAAAATATGAAAAGGCTTGTTCAAAATGACACAACTCCTCATGGCCAACCAGAACTACACCTCAGTCACCTGAATGCAAATCAAACAATTCTTCACAGTTATCAGCCATCTTTCTTTCACCCAAGAATGCAAGGACAACCCTAGGAAGACCCTCATTGTCATCTCCTTCTGATCCCCACCTCTCCTTCCCCCCACCCTCTCATCCCCCCTTTCATACTTAAAGGAATGACTGGCAGGTGGCACTTATCGGGTAACTGCTCGCAAAATGAGTAAAGGAAACCTCATTTAAAGTGGAGTTTGCAAGCCCTGAGTGGGAGCTTTCATGCACTTGCCCAGAACCAGCCAGGAGCAAGCCTAGCTTGCGTTCCTTAGCGGGAAGAAAGAAGAGTTTCTCCCGACCCAGCAACAACCCCGCCAATGAGAACTGCATAACTCAGCCAATGAGAAGTAGCCACGACTCCAAACCCTTACTCTCCTCCAATGGACTTTCCTTCTAAACAGCTCCTCCCATCTATCTCCTTTCCTCTATGAAAGCAAGATCCTCTTTCGTTCTACAGACTTGCTTAAAGGTTATCACACTTTGGCCAACCAGGTTTGCAAATTCTTCTGCTTTTCCTGAATAAATGCATTTTGCTGAAAAATTAACTGGCTATTTTATTTTTAAGGTTGACACTATGAATAAAGCTACCCTGTGTTACAGATATATTACATGCAAATAATGTTTCCCATTGTCATGGTTGGTTTACTCCTCTCAACAAACTTATGGGTATATTTATCACCACTTTATAATGGCAGTAACTGATATCGGCAGAGACTCAGTAACCTGCCCAAGGTCACAGCAGGTAAATGGGAGGCCTGGGGTGATTCAAATCTGGATCTGCCTGACTTCAAAGTCTGAGTTTCATTGTTTTTTGTTTTTTGTTTTTTTTTTTTTGTTTCTGTTTTTTGTTTGATTGTTTATTTGTTTAAACGAATCATTTTTCCAAACAGGATGAGGAAGTTTTGTTTTGGGTTTTTTTTTTTTAAGAGATTTTATTTATTTATTTATTTATTTATTTGAGAGTGAGAGAGGGAGAGCATGCACAAGGCGGGGAGGAATGGGGACTAAGAGGTAGAAGCAAACTCCCTGGTCAGCAATAGCCTGACACAGGGCTTGGATCCCAGGACCCTGGGATCAGGACTTGAGCCAAAGGCACACACTTAACTGACTGAGCCACCTAGGTGCCCCCAAAGTCTTGGTTTCAACAGTAATACTCCTACCTCTATTAGGATACTCCTGGTTCTTCTATCAAGTTTCAACACGAAGCAATTTCTTTAAGTGCACACAACGGTGTCCCATCTCGGGCCTCTTTGTTGAGCTCCAGGTCTTCAGCCTGTGGACAAACTGTCACCTAGTAGAACTCTTGTATTTGGATCCCAAGAAAAGAAATCCTTCTTGATGCACCACGAAGATATTGATGGGGTCAGAAGCAACAGAGAATCTGAGAAGACAACACTCTTGCCAACATTTAAGTAAACCTATTTACTTGTACAAAATTAGAGAAAAATTATTCCATGTTCCCATACAGGCAGTACCAACTAAAATGTTAAATGCAAATCTCATCCTTCATAAAAGAATATGTATTAAAAATGGAACCTGTATTTTAGTACTGAGAGTTTTGAGGTGAGACTTTTCCATGTGCTGCTCCAATATCATTCACATGGCTCCCATAGGTTGTCCACATCATGACAGAGGCTTCCCCTCAGCTCTCTGTGATTTGTTGGTGGGAAAGAGAAGCTCTTGACCTCCAGGAGCTGGCCTGACATGCACAGCTAGGCCCGGACGTTATTCTGTTAGACATAAACAATTTCACAGAATATCAATACCAGACAAAGTCATTGTGTGACCAGGATGGACCACGACAAAAAACAAGAGTCCTTCATAATAATGTCTGAGTACGAGTATAGACAAAAATAAGAACACTGCTTAAACAAAAATGACCACCATCTTCCTGTCCCAGGTAATGTCAATGACTGTTGCTTCTTTACCAGTCATAGCTCTAGCTAGCCTCCTCTGTTCTTTTTGCCATCCCAATGAGAATTATTAAGATACCCAATCACAGAATTGCTTTAACTTAATGACAGCATCCAATGCAAAGCAAAGTTACCCTTCCTCAAGCTGTCCCAAAAAAATCAATGAATGCAAGACCAGACGCTATAATTCTTTTCTCATGTTCACTTACTAAGATGCCTCAAGGTTGCCATGGAGTGTGTCCTCCCCACCACAACGAGTAACAAATCCAACCTTTTCAACCACATGTGAGTTCCTGGTGCCCTTTGGCTAAAAAGCAATGTCATCACCATCATCTACCTGCCTTCCCTTTTCCACCACTGTAAAGAATAACAAATTTAGGAAACAAGATGAAACATATTTCAGTATAAGTTGATTAATCCTTCTTTAAAGATTGACTTCTCTGTAATTACATTATAAACCAATGTCAAAGGGTATCAATGAATGAGCAAGTGCTTTTACTTATGAACAAAAACCTTAATGAGGACCTATTAAGCAGGTTTTCCTTCCAGCTTCTATGCTATGTAAGGCTCAACATAAGATGAAGTACAGAGGGGGATGATAAAGAGTGTTCGCATCTGGAGGAAAGATCCCAAGGAGGGGCATGCAGAAAGCCTAACCCAACAACTGGAAGGAAGTAAAATGTAGGTCCCTCACTATTCCAGGCATGAACACAGCAGTGAGCCAGGTGGAAAGTTCCTGCTCACTGGAGGCTTACAGGGACAGACAACCAAGAAGCAAACAAACAGGTTAATGTAGATCATGAAAGGAAAATGAGACTAGGGGATAATGTGAGAAGGGCTCCCTTACATGGTGTGGGCTCGTAAAAGATCAGTTAAAACTATTTAGAAATACCTGAAGAATAATAAAAAGATGATGAGCTTTATCTTTTCCTTACGATGCATAGATGCCAGTTCGGTGCCACCAGACTTCTGGAAATTTCTATGAAGAATTCTAGGTGACATAACAACACTTTTTAAAACCATATCATATCCCATGACCAGTTGGAGCTGGTTGCCCGCTGGGAGCCCAGTTGGTGCCATCAATCCTGGACCCTGTCTGACTGACCACAGTTTTAAATACATGTGTTATCCACCCCTCCTCAAAATGAATATGGATGACGGCCCGCTGCCCTGCCCTACACAAATATCCAGCTTCTAGATAACACTTCGTTGTACTATGGGATTGCTCACCTTGTGGGGAAAACCCAACACTGAGGAACACAAATGATCTGGTCATGGTTACCCAGCATTGTACTCTTCCACAAATTGGCTCAGAATCATGTCCTGGAGTTCTTCAGAATTCCGGTGTGGAAGGTCAGTGGGGCGGGGGAGACAGAGCAGCCATCCAAAGAACAGTGATGATGTGTATGTGTTTAAAGCATTTGCCCTTCAGGCTCTCTGCTCAGCAGGAGCCTGCTTCCTCCTCTCTCTCTCTCTGCCTGCCTCTCTGCCTACTCGTGATCTCTCTCTGTCAAATAAATAAATAAATAAAAATTAAAAAAAAAAATAAAAAATAAAAAAGGGCGCCTGGGTGGCTCAGTGGGTTAGGCCGCTGCCTTCGGCTCAGGTCATGATCTCGGGGTCCTGGGATCGAGTCCCACATCAGGCTCTCTGCTCAGCAGGAGCCTGCTTCCTCCTCTCTCTCTCTCTGCCTGCCTCTCTACCTACTCGTGATCTCTCTCTGTCAAATAAATAAATAAATAAATAAATAAAAAATAAATAAAAAAAAAAATAAAGCATTTGCCCTACCGCCCGGCAACTCCCTCATGCTTAATTAACGTGTAGACTCTTCCTAAAAGGGGATAAGATACTAAGATACTAAGATACTAAGCAAGTGAGGTCCGAAACAGAACAGGATTCAGATCAAACCACTACTGAGAAGCGGAGATGGGGTCATGAGAATCCTTCATGCAGCATCACACCAAGTTGCCTCTCCAGGGCCCTGCCTTTTGTAACTTCCTTCTCACCTGGAGTTCTCCTACAGGCAGTGGCCACCGCAGCCGGAAGCAGCCCAGAGGCGCCTGGTTGCCCAGATGATTACCTGGATGATGTCATCATTTGTCATGAGCAGGGAGAGGTGGGCTTCTGCAGTCACCCTGCCCCAGAGCATTCCCCACAGCCTGCATGCCACTTCTTCCAGCCACGTCTGCAGGCCCAGGGTTCCCAGTGTCTCCTCACTGCCCAAGAAGGAATTCCAGAACCTCCCGATCTTGGCTCAGAACCTCATTCCAACATAATTTTTTCCCACCCCAGTCACCATCAGGCTTCCTTTGGGCCAGGCTTTCTCCTCTCACTGAGACCTGCACCATCTCATGCTGAGCCTTAGTCC
This sequence comes from Mustela nigripes, assembly GCF_022355385.1. NCBI lineage: Eukaryota > Metazoa > Chordata > Mammalia > Carnivora > Mustelidae > Mustela > Mustela nigripes. The sequence goes on along the minus strand of NC_081561.1, from coordinate 133,767,546 downwards.
TTAATGTTCTCCCCACCAAGGCTATTCCACCAGGTTGACATGACCAAACCCCACCTGCCATGTTTTAATACCCAGTTCTTCAGACTTCCTTCCCTGTAAGCCTTTCCCCTACTGTCCCAGATGAGACGGATCCTGCCTTCTCTGAGTTCCATGGCACCAGCTCTGGACCTCCATCTCCCACTTGTCACCACCTGCCTGTTAGGTGATTCAACTCCCCTAAAGGCCCTGGCTTCTCCAAGTCTGATTCCTATATATTTCCTCCAGAGCAAACAGTGTGGTTCCCTGGCATGGTGGAGTGTTTAGTAAATACTTATTGAATAAGTGGAAGATTGCATAGTCATTGCATATGATAAGACACATGACACTGGAATAACGTATCTGTTCTCTCTTTACTCTTTCTTCCTTTCTTCATTTGTTTTGTTTATTAACCTGTGGTTGTCTTCTAAACTAAGATAGCCTCTGTTTCCAAAGTTCCACCTGTAAAGTCCAGCTGTTCCAAGAAGTCTGTTTCTTTCTTCTCTCCTCCTTAGCTCCATATAAAATCATAGTCTTTAATGAGAACAGATAAAAACAAAAGATGAAAAAGCCAAGTTCAGAAGGAGGTGGAATGTTACCAGGGCTATATCAAGATTCTGTGAACTTCACTGAGAGTCAACAAGTATGTTGGAGAGCACGCTGAGATTCATCTCAGTTCTCACCTGGTCTTTCCACCACTGAATGTCAGGGTCCTTTCTGAGACCCCAAATCACTCTGCATCCTGCTATCTCTTTCTTAGTCCAGGTGGCCAAGACTCAGACTGCCTTTGTCCCCTGACAGAGTAGCCCTCCTCACCTCCCCTCAGGGCTGTGCTCCCCCAGGCTCCTAAGACTCAACCATCTCCTTGCCACTATCTCCTCTTCATATTTTTTTGCTGCCCAGGAAGCAAGCATGGGTAATTCACAAAGTATTTTCACAGTGAGAAAACTAGCTAAGCAAACACAGAACGTCCACAGCGACTCCAGAAGTTCTTATGGCCATGGTTCCCGATATCTGGGACATAGCCCTCCACTTCTGAGCTTAAGTTTGGGGTTCATCTCTCCCCTCACTCTCCTCTGTCCCATGAAGTGTCACAAGCCTTTGCCTCCCCTGCAGTCTCTGTTCCTGTGACAATCAGGTGGATAAGCCATCACCCCCTCTACCAAGTGGGAAATCCTTGGCCCATTTCTACTTAAAGAAAAATAATTAGAAATGAATTCATAGTTGCCAGGTGGGAGAATTCGAGTTGCTACTAGAAATATCACTTAGCTGTTACACACCTGTTACAGGGAAGAGTGGGACCTCCTCCATGAATGCAGGGGAGGGGCAGAAGGAGAGAGTGACTCTTAAGTGGGCTGCACACCTAGCACAGAGCCCAATTAGGAACTTGATCTCACGACCCTGAGATCATGACCTGAGTGGAAACCAAGAGTCAGACACTTAAACAGAACCCCACCAGAAAGCCTTTTAACCTGGTAGAATTTCATGTCTCTGGAACAATTAGATACATTTGCCCAAAGCCAGGGAAATAAATGAACCAGTTGTGTCATCCTCCTACTTCTCAGCAACCACCTTTATGTTGACAGTTTCCTCTTATTTCTTTGAATATCCATTCCATCCAGCCCAATACAGTGTCTTCTCCATCACAGGTTTGTCATAACACATGTCAAAGCAGTTGGGACCATCCCAACAGAAACACTTTCAGGAAACCAAGAGTCACACAGTGATGGATTTACTCTGGCAGAGGGGCCGGTGGGGGGCCTGGCAGTCGCTGAGGAAGCTGTTTCTGCCTGGATGGCTTCCCGGGGCATCAGGCAGAACAGTGCAAAAGAGGGGAGACTCTGCCCCCAAGAAGGGGAGGACCTACCTCATCCCTCAAATGTGATTAGGACTCAAGATTCAACTTCCCACCAGGTTGAAAGAACAGAGGAGGTCTGTGCCAGTAGAGTCAGTCATCTCCCTTATGAGCAAACATGTGGATGTGGCTTTAGAGAAATCCGTGGTAGGAACAAGAAAAGTTTAAAAAGGGGAGACATCATCTGTAGCACCACGGGTAAGAGCTCAGAGAGCTCTGGCTGGAATCTGGCTCCAGCCCTACTTTGCACCTCATCCTAGAGATTAAACCTTAGGAAGCTTCATTATCCCAGTTCATGAGTTCATAAAACACTTCCCACCTGACCACATTGTCATGTGGTTTTTAAGGCCAGGAATCCATGCAAAATGCTTAGCCCAGCTGTTTACACAAAGTCCAGGCTAAATGAATGTTGGCTGCTAGTATTGTCGTGATGATTATGATTATGATTTTTAGCACATATGATGTTCCCTGGAAGCTCCAGCTTTGAGGGCATGGAAAGAAAAGGGGACTTTGTCCTTGGGCTAAACTGGGAAGTATCAGTAAATTAAGAAAAATCAGGGGTGCCTGGGTAGTGCTGTCGGTTAAGCACTGGACTCTTGGTTTCTGCTCAGGTTGATCTTGAGATCTTAGGGTCCTGGGACCCAGCCCCACAGTGGGCTAGGCACTCAGCACTCAATCCCAGGACCCCTGAATCATCACCTGAGCCAAAAGGAGACTTAACCTACTGAGCCACCCAGGCGTGCCAATAAATAAATATTATTTTAAAAAATCAAAGTGGCCCTACATGTTTATATACAGGCCATATGGGGACTCATATCTCAGTCCCCACGTTTCATGGCTGGACTTCTTGGGACTAATTATCTCATGGAGTGATGAAAGGACCTGATCTGGACAATAGCCCTAAACCTTTAAAAGCTTTTCTCAACCTTTTCTTCTCAAGGTGCTTATTCTCAAGTTTTAAAACATAATTGTAATGAGCACCACAGTAAAATCCTTGCCTTCAACTAGACTTCAGAGTGTCAATAAATAACCTAACTTTGCACTTACTTCTCTGAGAGGCTAGCAAGCCTTGGTTGGAGGAGCCATCTCCCTTCCAGGCTAAGCAATAAAGCCAGCTTTATCTTCAAGAAAAATACCACAGACTTAACACAAAACAAAAAGCACAGCGGTTGAGTGTGCATTGATTCTAGAACATCTCTGCTTCCGAACTGAAGAGAGTTGTCATGTCATGGCCTCCTGAAATGCCCCTCTTTGGGGTCTTGTAAAAAAATATTCCCAAATTGCACATCATTTTTGACAGTTTAACTATGAAATATGTGGGCAGATTGAAACGGAGCCCCAAAACTGGTTGACTTCCAAAGAAAACTACCATAAATTGGAAACCTGAATATAGCTATTCATCCATGGGCCTTGGGATATGAATGGATCATTAATTAGGGCCAGGAAAAAAAATGATGCTGTCTCAGACAGGATGGCAAAAAGGAAAGACTTTCCCTAACTAGCAGGAGTTCCTTGTAGGCAGGGACCATGGCTGATGTCCGCCCCCGCTCCAGGCCCTGGAATAGATCCACAAATGGGGAATGAATGAAAACAAAATGGGTGTGCAAAAGATTTGGGCTTGAGCCACTGCTCTACCTCTTTCAGAGAGTGCACTCTTAGAAAAATCCTCCTAGAAAAAAAGTTCCACCTCGGTAACACAGAAACTAAAAACAACACACGTCCCTTAAAGATCATTATGAGAATTATAAGCTAATTCAGATGCAACTTTATGACAAGCTACAAAAAAAGTTGTGGAAGAAAGGGAGAAGTGGAGAAGGGGAAGTGGCATTCCCTTAATGCCTGTTATCTGCTCAGTGTACTGACAAAGTCGTCTCCTGTAGGTTATCTTATGCAACAGAATACAACGTGAATGACTACTACGTGTCCATTAGTGAATATGTCTTGATCGACTTATTTTCTAAGTGGATTCAGCTCTTTCCCCCAAATCCATCATCTTTTTGCTGGTGAAGTGGGCCCAACCCCTTGACCAGTATTGCTCAAAACCTGCCTGAGGCTCCCAATACCTGGGATAAGCCACATCTGAAGGGAGAATGCCAGGAGCTGGGGGTCTGGCCCAGGTGTTCAGGCGCCCGAACGCTGGGAGGCCAGGGATTATGTGGGTAACTCACTCCAAGGGAATTGTATCTTGGTTTCTGACGGCCTCTTTGAAATCTAAATTGTTCTCGGCAGGTGTAATGAACAGGTCAAATTAGCCGTGAACAAACAGTTCAATAATGAACCTGAGAAAAGATAACCCAACTTATCTTTTAGGCTCAAACAGAACTTTTATAAAGATCTGTTTGTCTTCCTCCTCATCTCACCGCTGTTCCACCACACCTTACATTCCCCTTCTAGAAGGTGGTGAAAGGATATGCCAGCAAGTAAGATTCCTAGACTTATTCAAGAAAGGACAACCCCCCACCTACAGCAATGCTATAAGAACTAAAGGAGGCAACATATTTAGATAAAAAGAACAATTCCCATGTGATGAGCCCTTGCCACATGACAAGCACTGTGTGAGGTGCTTTATAGGTCCGAGGGAATCTCCATGAAATAGCTAACATCCCCACTCTACAAATAAGGAAACAGTGGCTTAAAGAAGGTAAATAATTTGTCCAAGGTCAGAAAGATGTATTGAGTAACAGACCCAGAAATGAAATCAGATCTGACTCTCCAATCTCTTCTTAACCAATTCCCCCCCTTCTCCCCCCCCCCCCCCCCCGCAGAGCCTCTGGCACTTACAACCACTCAGTCGATGTTAATTTCCTTTATGAAAACGTGCCCATCGATTTGAACGTGTGTATGTGTGCATGTGGTATATGAATACGTGTGTGTATGAATGTGTGTGTGTGTGTGTGTGTGTGTGTGTGATCACTATTGAGCTCTCTGATCACTGATGTGCTTGGAAATCCTTTTTCTCACAAAGGCATGAACTAGACAGGGTTTGACAGTTGCTCAGATTCTAATCACCTTTTCAGGTATAAAATACGTGATGGTTTACAGTATCTGAGAGACTCATTTAAATTCTGATTCTACCTCTTCCTGGCTACGTCAGTAGAGTTTCCAATTCCACACAAGAGAAACCGTCTGTAGCAGAGAGCCTGTTGAAAGACAGTCCCCCTGAACCCCGTGGGAGGGACTGGAAATCCAGGTTTGCCAACCACAGAAACCAGACTGGGCAAGGCCCCTCCAGGATCCCCCATAGAACATTCTGTCTAGGAAGCCACACTTGCCCAGTGGTCACTCGCCCCACACTGCTGCTGTCAGTAATCCTGTCTGTCCCTGTACTCAGGGGCCTCTCCTTCCAAGCTGGAATCGCAGGCAGAAGCATTAGTCAGCTGGCTCCCGCCACAAGCCTACCACACGTTGCCAGAGAACAGGAAGAGAGAATACGGTCCTCATCGTCTCCACTCTTCCCACTGTGGAGCTGGGGTCCCATAAACATTAACCCCCTTCCCACCTTTACTTTCCTGGCCCTGTACAGAGTCCTGCAAACAGCCCAGCCACCGGCCAGCCTCTGGAAAGAACAAGCAGGGATGTAGGGTCTGCACAGGCTCTGAACTCTTTTAAAGCATAGATCACAAAGGATGTTGTTGGCATTCTGCTAGAAGTTTAATAACAGAAAGGCAGCAGCAAATCAGTGCAGGAAGCATTCTGAGAGTTTCTTTTAGAAGTAACCAGGAATGCAGAGAGACCATTACACTTGTTGCCAAGCAATGGGAAGTTCAAACCTGCCGGCTCTAACGAACCAGCGTCTTCTTCGACTTTTCAGTTCACCTTTCCATGGAGTAAATGCAGACATGGAGTAAATTATTTTCTGTGCCAACTTGCAAGACAAGGGCCAAGCGGTTGCCTTAGAAGGAGCTGCCCAAACAGGAGCTTGGCTTTGCAAGGGTGGAAATAGGGCCATGTAAGGGAAGGGCAGAGAGGAGGAAGGCACCAAAGCTCCGGCCTCAGCCTGCTGTGCTCAGGCCAAGGGCAGATCTGACATCGGTTTCCCTGACTCGTGCCCCAGCGTGCCTGTGTGTGTAGGCTTCTCCATCCCCATAAACAGGGCTGCAAGGAATCCTGCCTCCTTACAGCCAGGCTCACTGTCTCCACGGAGCTTCCAATGGCTGGTCCTGATGCATAAGCTAAAAAAAAAAAAAAAAAAAGTAAAAATAAATAATAACAAATAAAAATTTAAAATAAATAAAAATTAAATTAAATTAAATTAAAAATAAATAAATAAAAATTTAAAAATAATAAAAAGCATTAAAAAAATTTGGTATTTCTTTTCCTTTCACTCTGGATATATCATACCGGGTCTCGCTGTGGAACAGCTAACATGGTGAACACAGTCTAAAAGAAATTGCACTTAATCCCAGATGACCGTTTCCATATTCTCATCCAAGAGCGCATAAAGACAGATCACCTTGTAAGAAGAATGAGCTTCTGCCCCCCACCACATCCTGGAGTGAAGTAACCGTGTTTACAGGAGGAAAACACACAGCACCAAGGTTTGCTTCTTTCTTTTTTTAAAAAATATTTTATTAATATTTTATTTATTTATTTGACAGACAAAGATCACAAGTAAGCAGAGAGGCAGGCAGAGAGAGAGGAAAAGAAGCAGGCTCCCTGCCGAGCAGAGAGCCTGATGTGGGGCCTGATCCTAGGACCCCGGGATCATGACCTGAGCCGAAGGCAGAGGCTTCAACCCACTAAACCACCCAGGCGCCCCTAGGTTTGCTTCTTTCTGAAGCTGGAGAGTAGGTTGGGAAAAATGAATGGCAGCTCAAATTTGAAATGGAGAAACAGCCTGGTTATTCCTAAGCATGCTCGGCAGGGGAGTAAAATAATATTCCTTCCCCCTGTAAGATACTTTGGGCCACCTTTTTTTCTTAAAATTTTTAAATTTTAAATTAAAATTTTCTTAAAATTTTTAAATTTTTAATTTAAAAAATAATGATAATTTGCATACCCCTCCACATTCTGAATTCTAAGATGCATCGTTCATATTTGCACTTTCTCCTGTATCATCTCCTGGGGGCCCATAGCTTGGCAGCTGCTTGTCAGAAAGGAAATGGGCAGAAAACAAAGGATCTATAGTTGTGACTGGCTATTCACTGCCATCAAGTACATTTTTAAAAACACAATTTTCAAAAGTATGGATCGTTTCAAAACCCAGATTTTAAGAATAAACAATGACCTTTCTCTGACTACACCGTATGTAGAGAGATTGGGAAAAAGTCATTCAGTAGAGAGGAATTGCATAAACCATCTTCAGAAAAGCTCTGCTGTAAGACTTTGCTTTAGGGCAGCCCTCTCAGGTCCCCTCTCTCTTCGGGAGCTTCATACTATCACTTTACTCTCGCTCAATAAACTTTGCTTTTCTGCCCACCAAAAAAAAAAAAAAAAAATACAAAAAAACAAAACAAATCTTTGCTTTAGACTTTCAGTGCCAAATGCAGTGTCACCTTATATCCAAATGAGCAAACTGACTCGTGGCAGTCAATCTATTTGTCCCAGTGCTACTGAAATCCACGTTTGGCAGCCCCTGCCTCAAAAGACCAACACTCGGGACGTGAGTTTTGGTTGACAAGGAATATGAGCTTCCTATGAGAATCTGGAGACCTGGGGAGATGGCAGACTCTTTTCCAAAGACCTGCTCAGAGGTTTCCTCCTGGCCCAGGGACTTAAGGGAGCTTCATCAGTTAAGGGAATGCAGTGGTCACTGACATTTCTTGATTATGTGCAGACTGATGATGTCAGCTACAGAGTTCTCTTGGTGCTCCCAGGTTGTGTGAGAAATTCTAGCTCCTTGGTGTGGGGACCAGAAGTGGAGGGAGGGGCATTATGCAAGAAAGCCAGAGTTTTTTCTGGTGGTGACAGATTTTAGTCTAATTTGTAGGGGAGCAAAAAAGATGCATGGATTATCTTTTCTCTCAACAATCTCAGACCGCTAGCTTTCCCTTGTCAAACATACCCCTCTGTTGAATGTTCTGGCCAACCCTAATTTGTGTTTATAAGTGTTACAACAATCAAGATTTTAGGGACACCTGAGTGGCTCAGTCAGTTAAGCATCTGCCTTCAACTTGGGTCTTGATCTCGGGGTCCTGGGATCAAGCCCTGTGTTGGGTTCCTTGCTCAGTGGGGAGTCTGCTTCCCCCTCTGCCGCTCCCCCTGCTTGTGTTCATTCTCTCTCTCCCTCTGTCAAATAACTAAATAAAATCTTGAAAAAAATTTTTAAATTTGTTTTGAACCTAAAATCATTAACATTATTATACCCTCAACTTCTAAACAGGTGGCATTCAGAAGGTCGTCTGCCTGCCATTTTTATTTTTATTTTTTAAGATTTTTATTTTTAAGTAATCTCTGCATCCAACTTGGGACTTGAACTCACAAACCTGAAATCAAGAGTCACATGGTCTACCGACTGAGCTAGCCAGGAGCCTCTGCTCGTCATTTTTAGAACCCAGAACTTGCCTTCTATCAGAAGTCATTCTACAAGTGGGAACTGGATTCCCAGCTCATTCTTGCCAGGGGTCTAAATCCATATTTCACTGAAAGAGCTCCACTAGCTCACTGAGCATGTAGGGCCCTGAAATAGGAGGCCATTTCTTTCCCATGCCTTCATTCCTATGGAGACCAACACTATTCCCTTTCTTTACCTCTCCCAGTTTTCACATAAAATTTATTTTTATTAAAAAAAAAAACATATACGAAATTCCAACTGTCTGATCAAAGCAAAAGCCAACTCTTCAATGATCATGCACTGATTTTTTTCATTGGGACTCTTCCTGCTGTTGGGTGAGAAGAACCTCCCTAACTCCCGTTATGATCAGACAAACGGGGAGTGGACCGTGTGCATTAGAAACAGAGGAAAATTTTGTATTGCAAATCCGGTAGACGAAGAAGGTTCCTGAAAATCCCACCACTTTCCTACCACTGTCCAATGTGCCATCTATGGAAGATACTGAACACTTGGAAGCACTTGGATCTGGCATTTGGTGTTTCTTATGGTTTGGCGCCAGTTTCCTTTTCAAACGGCACCTTCCATCACTTTGCTGCAAGGAGCTGTTATAAGTGCTCCCCCAAACACGCTCTGCTTACAGGATCATTTCTGAACGCTGGCAGGAATACCTGCCCCATCCTGTTGACATGTCATCCAATGCCTACTCCAAGTCTACCTCGCCCTGAACCTTGTCTGATTTCTCTAGGCTCTCATGTTCTGATTGCAGTCTAGTTGTTTATGTTATTCATGTTATTTGTTTATTTATTTATTTATTTTTGCTAAATATCAGTTCTTTGAAGACAGAGGCTATGGTGCAAGAACAAGAACGTGTCTTGTTTGTCTTGTTCTTTCTATAGTGGCTTGCACGTGGTCTTTAGTGCCATGGGTGTTCACTAAATAGCTCTTGGATGTAATTCAATCATGAGTTAAAGACTCCTAAGTTACACTCTAACTGCTAGGTGCCCTGTCACCAGTATGTTTATTCCAATTCGAAAGCAGAGGAAGACCTTTTAAAAGGTACTCACAGGGGCTCCTGGGTGACTCAGTTAAGCAACTGCCTTCAGCTCAGGTCATGATCCAGGGTCCTGGGATTGAGCCCCGCATCAGGCTTCCTGCTCATTGGGGAGCCTGCTTCCCCGTTGCCCTCTCTCCCTCCCCCCAACTAGTGCTCTCTCTGTCTCTCTCTATCTCTCTCTCTCAAATAAATAAATAGTACTCACCAAAGGAACAGCAAGCTTTCAAAGATCTCTCTTAAGTTTCAGTTCTTCATGGTTTGCTGGGGTGAAAAAGAGGGGTGTCAGCCTCCTTCAGAGGAAAACCAAACTCCGCTATCCCACCCTGACTGGGCCCCCCTGCTCATCAAGCCCTATTCTCATTACAGATCAGTTCCCTGAGCATGTTGTGAAAGGAACCATCACAAATCCTTTCGGCACCTTGGAGTACCTTGAAAACACTCCACCTGCCTATTCTTCATTGTCATCAAAAGTACTTACAGGGGCACCTGGGTGGCTCAGTGGGTTAAGCCTCTGCCTTCGGCTCAGGTCATGATCCCAGGGTCCTGGGATCGAGCCCCACATCGGGCTCTCTGCGCTGCAGGGAGCCTGCTTCCTCCTCTCTCTCTCTGCCTGCCTCTCTGCCTACTTGTGATCTCTGTCAGATAAATAAAGAAAAAATCTTTTTTTTTTTAAA
>NC_081561.1:133725024-133757355 GCF_022355385.1 Mustela nigripes | reverse complement strand
CAGTGGGTTAAGCCTCTGCCTTCGGCTCAGGTCATGATCCCAGGGTCCTGGGATCGAGCCCCACATCGGGCTCTCTGCGCTGCAGGGAGCCTGCTTCCTCCTCTCTCTCTCTGCCTGCCTCTCTGCCTACTTGTGATCTCTGTCAGATAAATAAAGAAAAAATCTTTTAGGAAAAAAAAAAAAGTACTTGCAAACCTGGGGATTTTCCCTGTGCCAACTAGGAGGGCCATTCACCGAATCACGTGTGGTTGTTTTATAACATACCCATTCACTTCTCCTGGCAAAGCCTTCTGATGTGCCAAAACCTACTTCAGACGCCACCACCTCCGTAAGGCTTTTCATGACCCCTCATTCATTCAACTCATTAAACACCTGTGATGTGCTAATCACTGGTTAGTGCTGGAAGCACAGAGCTGAGCAGGGGCACCATGGTTCCTACTCTGTGGATGTCATATCTAGCACAACGCAGAGGCTTGTAAGAGTGAGTCAAACTTGTGGGAAATCAGAGTAAGCTTCTTTGAGGAAACAGTGTTTTCTACTCTGTCTGTATTGCCCTTGCCCGTTACAGCAGTCATCCCAGAGTTTGGGGACCATGGACCCAATCAAAATGTGCGTCCAAGACAGGGACACTTACCAATAACATACTAACCACAGAGCTGGGCACGTGGCGGGGCCCAGTAAATGAAATGAGTGGCCCAGCCCTGGCCTCTGGGTCACAAGCAGACAATGGTCATCTGAGAAAGATAAGCACCAGAGTATCATATCCCAATCATATCAAGCAGATGTCATGGGGGAGCTTTTGGGGGGTGTACTTAGAAATAGCTCTGGGTGACCTGCCCGCAGGCCAAGAGGAACTCGCATCCCAGTTACTCAGCTGTGGGGTCATCAGCCTCTGATCCTGACAGAGACCCAGCCATGAGACAAAGCCTTCCATCTAAATGGTCTAACTTTGGGATTAGAAGGAACTCACACCTCAAAAATATTAAAGGGCCTCTCTGCACCCAGCATGTCCCTCTCCCGCACATTGCCATCAGCTAAGGTCCTGGATGGAGAGCTGTGTTCTCTCCCCCTGCCCTGCCTCCCCCCACACCCCCTTCTGCAGTGTGACTGGGGCTGAGAAGTCAAGTTACTGCCCTACATGACCTTGCAAACTAAGTCCCAAGTGTAAGGGTGTTTCCTGGCCTTTCTAGAAGCAGTCAACTTCCCATCCAAGTTATTTTATCCCACACAAGTTGAGAACTCCTAAAGGCTGTCAAAATCTTCTCTGAGACCAGCACCATCTCCAGAGAATTTGCTGTCTTTCTAAAGAGTACACAGAACTAATTAGTACAAAATTAATTAAGGAAGGCTGAAAACAATTGCCAACAGATGAGCTGCTTTACATCGGCTTACTATACTCAAATGTGTGTTCTTCACAGACGCTGTTCCATCAAGGAACTTTCTAGCATCAGGTTCAGCAACTATCTGGGCTGGAGCCAGCAGGATCTGAACAAATTCCCCTTTCTAAATATTGTCTCAGTGATGTTTGAACTCCTACCAGCTGGGATGGGGCCAAAACCAAAGAGAGGGAAACTTGATAAAAAGTTCTAGAGAATCATAAACCAGAACAATTTTACATTTGGGGACCTACTATTAAAATATTTATTTATTTGCTCATGCATCCATTTACTCATTTATTCATGGATTTTACAACATTCTCCATGCCAGACTGTGCTAGGTGACAGGGACACGGAGTCATACAGGCACAGCTCTCAAGCCATCTCAGGATACAGTCGCACAAACACAGGGGAGAAAAAGGGGGAAACCAGGTGTGCCACCTGGCAGGAGCACATAGCAGAGGTTCCTTGGAGAGGTGACATGGAGCTGGGCTGTAAGTGGGGGACAGGAGTTCACCAGCCATTGAAGTGGGGGGACACAGTGCAAATAGAATGGACCCATGAATAGAACATGTAACTTCTGTAATCTTCAATTTCTTTAGGAATAAAGAGAGAGAATTCATCGTCCCAATCTAATGACGTTCCAGAGGGGACTAGAGAGCTATGCAGAGCACAATGCCTGAAAATCACTGAGCACTCCCAGGGCTCATGCTCCAGAGGATCCTGGTTCCCATCAGTCGGGAGTAGACTGATGGAGATTCCTGCTTGCTCTTACCCATTCCTGCTGCTGCCCTGGGTGTCTGTTTCTAGGTGTCATGACTCAGAATTAGCCAGTAGCCAAGGAATAATACGAAGCTTGGCAGTGGAAGCAAACTGATGAATCACAAGTCATAGACCATGCAGGCAAAGCAGCAGTCTTCTCTGTTTCAAGATTTTATTGATTTATTTCAGAGAGAGAGAGAGAGAGAGAACATGAGCAGGAGGAGGGGCAGAGGGAGAAGCAGCCTCCTCACTGAGTGGGGAACCCTGCTCCCTGACACAGGGCTCGTTCCCAGGACCCTGAGATCACGACCTGGGCTGAAGGCAGATGCTGAGCCACCCAGGTGCCCCAGCAAGCAGCAGTCTTGAAATCACTCGTGATGAACCCGCATCCATCCCTCAACAGAGTGCCTTTGCCAGATTCCAGTTTTGGGCTCCACCTCTCTGTTTAATTGTGCTACAGTACACATAAAATTACCATCTTAATTTTTAAGTAGACACCTCAGTGGTATTAAATACCTTCACATTACTGTGGAACCATCCCCCCATCCATCCTCATAACTCTTGGTCTTCTAGAACTGAAATTCTATACCTGTTGAACACTAGCTCCCTATTCTCTCCTACCTCCAGCCCCTGGCCACTGCCATCATACTTTCTGTCTTCATGATTATGACTGCTCTAAACTTCCTCATGTAAGTGGAATTATACAACACTCTGTGTGTGTGTGTGTGTGTGTGTGTGTGTGTACCACATCTTGCTTATTCTTTCATCCATCAATGTACATAAGTTGCTTCCATGGTTTAGTTATTGTGAATAATGCTGCTATGATCATGGCATACAATCACCTCTTTGAGACCCTGCTTTCAATCCTTGTGGGTGTATATTCAGAAATAGATTTGGCAACACTAACTTTAATTTGTTGAGGCACTACCATACTGGTCTCTACAGCAGATAGACCATTTTTACATTCCTACCAACAGTACACGAGGGTTCCAATTTCTCCACACACTCGTCAACACTTGATTTCAGTTCTTTTGTTTTCTTCTTTTAATATTTTCTTTTTAAGAAATCTCTACACCCAGCATGGGGTCAAACTCTCACCCTGAGACCAAGAGTCTCATCTTTTTCTAACGGAGCCAGGCCGGCGCCCTTTCCTGTTCTTTTGGTAGTAACCATTCTAATGGATGTGAGGTGATATGTCGTCGTAGTTTTGATTTGTGATGTTGAACATCTTTTAATGTGCTTCCTGGACATTCGTGTATCTTCTTTGGAGAAATGTCTGTTCAAATCCTTTGCCCATTTTCATTTTGTCTTCAGGGTCTGAAGAGTTTTATTCCAAAACTAGAAAGTTCACTTGCTCTTGTGTTGTATGCCAATGTTATATTCCCACTTGGCTTTTTCTCCTGGGGCAAACAGATAACTGGTCTTCCTTTCCCACTAGCTGGAGTAATCCTTGTGTTCATGGATAAAATCCAGCAAATCCCAGCAGTGGCAACGTCTCATGCTAGAATTTAATGAAGATAGTAGAAATGATTTTCAGAAAGGCCACATAGACACTAAATGCTAAATAATTAAAGTTGGGATTCCAATACCAGGTAAATAACTCTGATCCTCTAAGATGATTTAAACGGTCTGTAGAATAGTTCAATAAATCTCAGGATTACTAATAGAAATGCAGAAAAATGACTCCTTGAACACTACATCAAAAACCAGTGATATACAGTATGGTGACCAACACAACACAATAAAAAAAATTAATGCAGAAACAAATTCCTGATTTCTTCCTCTTTCTGTAGCATATATAAATAAAAAGTTATAAATATTACCTTTTACATCCTTATTTAACCTATCATTTTCTATGAAACTTTGCCTATTTTCAAACTGGGTTGTTTGTCCTTTTGCTGTTGAGTTTTAGGAGTTTTCTATTTATTCTCTATTTTAATTATCATTTATGTAATTGGCAAATATTTTCTCCCATTCTGCAGGTTGTCTTTTTACTCTCTTGATATTGTCTTTTGTGCAAAAATTTCTTTAATTTTTATGAAGTCCAGTTTGTCTATTTTTTCTTTCATTACTTATGCCTTTGGTGTCCTATCCAAAAAATCACTGCAAATCCAATGTCAAGAAGCATTGGTCCTATGTTTCCTTTCCAGAGTTCTGTTGGTTTTGGTCTGACATTGGGTTAATTTTTATGTATGGTGTGAAGCAAGGGTCCAGTTTCATTCTTTTCATATGGATACCCAGTTTTTTCAGCACCATTTGTTGAAAAGCAGATTGTGCCTCTTTCCACAGCATTTTAAACTACACATCTGTTACCTGGTTTGATCTAACAATCATGCCAGGCAAATACAATGGGTATTTTGATTTCTTTACTTTTAAGTGCATGTCTTTATTGCCGAGGGACCGAGAAACTAAATCCCTTGCCTAAGTCATACAATTGGTTAGTGGCAGAGCAGGGACTAAAATTATGGACAGCACAATGTTCTTCATTCCCACCAGACCATATTTTTCTGAACTTTTTAATTGGCTATTGCTGGGGTTGGGAGTGGGAAGGAATAGCCAAGGTTAAATCAAGAATCAAGTTTTCTTTTTGCGCTTTAGTTTTCTTGGATATCAAATGAGATTGTTAAGGAAGAATTCCTAATGTTCCCCAACGTATCACTAGTGGCAGAAAAATGCAACAAGCACTTGCTGTATATCTAAGGACCAAGAAACCTAGCCCAAAGCAGGCCTCTTCAGGACAGAAGTTTCTTTGAAGTTCCATGATTTCACTAAAGAAAAACATATGTACAGGTCCGCATTTTGCTCCACAATATCCTTGGATTTGTTTTTAATATTAGTAAGCTTATCTCATACAAATTTCTGGCTAAAACTAATTCTCCAGGGAGACATATGGCCTTTTCCTATGGATTTTTTGGTACTTCCTGTCACTCGAGTGTGTACTAACACACACTCCATGTGCAATGCAGGCAATTAGAGATCTCTTCAACCTCCATCTCCACATCTTATCATCCTATGCCTACACTTCAAATAAAAGGGTGTGAAATCACACTTAAGTTTCGTAATGAGTACTGATGCATGAACCATTAAAAGTAATGATTTTTAGATTTGTATGAGCTCCCAAATGAGAAGAACCCCACCACCCACCTGTACCCACACCAGCCTGGCCCAGGACCAGAATATCTCCTGAGAGAGGACAAGTCAGGTACCAGGTAAAGAGCGGTCTACATGAAAGTCATCTACATGCTGATGAACAAGCATCCCACTGATCTTCAGCATAGCTCGCAACAGCTGGGACTTCAGACCAGACGTGAACCACCACTCCATCCCTTATTCAGCACCCAGCCAGTCTATCATCACCTGCTTATGAAGAGCATCCGTGCTTCTTTTGATAGCTCTGAGGAACCAAAAGGATTTCTAAAATTGTCCTTCAGTTCTTCCTTTCATGGAAGTCCCCAGTGCATAAATAAACATCTGCTCAGTTTGGGCAACTGTCATATGTCAAAGCCACAGTGACAGTTAAAATTCCCTGAACATGCAGCACTGAGATTAATGGTCGGCGATAGTTAATGGAAACATTTTTTTAACCTGGGAGATGTTTCATTTGCCTAGATTTTCATTATTTCTGAACTGGAGGGCAGTTTAGTGTATTATTAAAGGTCATTTGTATAGAGACATTTATTTGTTCCCTTGAAATTATGTTAACTGGGAAAAAAGAGTATAGGACATTATATAAACCCTTATCACAGAAACAGATACTGAAAGATAATCTACAATGAAGTTGCTTATATTTCTAGTTTTTTAGAAGTATCATCTCTGTGAAAGTTAAAAATGATTCAATTAAACATATTATCTTAATTAATTATTTTCAATTATCACTCATCCATCTTTGTCCATGTCCAATATTTATTACAGTCAAATGTGCATTTCTTTGAAACAAATTTTCTTTGGGGACTCAAATCGCTGTGTGTATCCTACCACAAGGTTAATTCATTTCCAGAGGTCATCTCCCCTAAGTATTCCAAAAGCCTATAGTGCTGTCAGACACTGTAAATAAGGACTTTTTGTCATTCACCAAATATGAGAATCCTGGAAGCACTTCTCGCTGCATGAGAATCCACAGCAAAAAATAAAATCTTTTTGTTTTTGTTTGTTTTGTTTTATGAATGTGACTCTTTAAGCTTTGTAAGAACAGTCCAGATGAGTATAACAAAACCATCCACAACCACTTTCCCAAGCCACACACATGCAGGCAGCCAAGGAAAAAAGAGCATTTCTTCACTTGGTTGTCACAGAAGACTACATTCACTTACAGGATCTGCTCACACACTTTTCTCACCCTCTAAAAAGACTGACTGCATTCAACCTTACTGTCTTCCACCTCACCGTTTAGCAGAAGTGCCCTCTGGTGTTATTCTTGATGTTAGCTACCAAAATCATCGGCTTCTTTGTCCTGTTTCAAAGAGCTTAGTGGTGGTGGTTCTATACTGTTTCTCTTAAGTAGCATCTAGAGATAAATTAGAAGTATAAGACTTTGAGGAAAAAAGAAAAAGAAAGAAAGAAAGAAAGAAAGAAAGAAGCGAGCCTAGAAGCCAGACTCTCTAACCTATTTACTTTTTTCTTAAAGATAGATTTATTTATTTATTTATTTATTCATTCATTCATTCATTCATCTGGTGGGGGGGGGGCACACAGATGGAGAAGAGAGGCAGACTCCCGCCAAGCAGAGAGCCCAACGTAGGGCTTGATCCCAGGACTCTGAATCATGACCTGAGCCAAAGGCAGACGCTTAACCCACTGAGCAACCCAGGTGCCTCTCAAACTCACTTACATAATAAAATGCTGATAAATATCCTCCCCCAGTGCCTCATGCTGTCCAGTAATGGACTTGGAGGGAAGACAAAAAGACAAAAAAATTAGGACCCTGAGAAATTAAATGACTTGCGAAGGTGATACAATGAGTGGGTTTATCATGTAGATCCTCTGTTACCATGCAGTAAAAAGAGCTAAAATAAAAGTCCTCAGGACTTATCATGAGCCAGGCAGCATGCTAAGTCTTTCACACACATCCTCTCCTTTGAGCCACACTGCGAACGGTCTGAAGTAGTTACTATCATTATACCTACTTTTCAGAAAGAGAAGAATAAACTATGGAAGAGGGGTGGTGGAAACGTACATGCTTGGGCTCACACAGACACAGGGTTTGAATTAAGTAGCCTGATTCCAGAACCTATGCTTGAAACCACTACGAATCTCACTGCCTGTACAGGAATGTGTGCATACATGTAGATATGTAACTATAGACACAGATGTGGGGATATGCATATACTTTATATGCATGATATACCAAAAAGCAAGATGTAGGGTATTTTGCATATTTGAAAAATATGTGGACACAAATGTTTTTGTTTTTTTTTTTAATGGGCAACATTAAACAATGACGTGTGTGAATGTTTGCACTTGGACCCAAACACAAGGAAGTGATTACTTTGGGGGAAGGTCGGGGTTAGGTTGGGATGGGGTACTGGGGGACCCGCAGGGGTGGCTGGCAAAAGTCTACCCCTTAATCCAGATGATGGATACATGGGTGTTCGCCTTATAACAACTCACTAAACTCATTAAGCAACACCAAAAATATAAATCAATAACGTGATGACTGCAGGTCCCTGGGTTCCACAGGGCAGGGGAGCAGTGCCTGACCTGACATCCCCTCTTCTTTCTGGTGAGCCTTCCTAGGCTACGGAGACTCACAAATCAAAAATTCTATTTCCCAGACTCCTCCACAACCTGAGTCTTGGATGTGACAAATGTCGCAGAGTTGGAGCAGAGGCCGGGTTTCTGTGGTTCCTGCTTGTGAACCTGCATTAGCCGAGGTCCTGGGCTCTGGTCAGTGGCTTTGTGGAGCACAGGGCAGGGCCCATGGCACCCATTTGTGCAGATGGCCACAGGCACAGTGTGGTTCTGGAGACAGCAGCCCCAGCTGTGGTGTCCAATGGCAATGACCTCCTGGTTGCACTAGTTTCTTATCCTTATCTTGGTGGCTTCCTAATTGTGGCAGTCGTGGTGTGGTCATGGAAACAGCAGCTCTTTGAACATAGAAGGGGTAGGTGTTTGTGGCTTCTGCAGGCTTCAGACAGACTCCTGGGGCAAAGCAAAGCAAAGGCATATTGAAGTCCAGGGCTTGCCAACAGTGGAGCCGCTGAGGAACCCCCTCCCTGCTCTTTGGGTGGGAGTCCTGAGACACTGGACCTGAGGCCAAAGTGGACTGCAGTAAACCAGTCCTCCAACACACTACAGTCCAGCTTCAAAGCGTCTACACTGCCAAAAATATCTCAATTCCTACAAAGTAATGAAAGGGATTCTGGATTCAGAGTTACCAAGTGCCCAATAGAAGTCATTTCTGGAGGAAGGAAATAATCATCCTAGACTTCTCATTCTTTCAGCAGCCGTTTCCAAATTATAATGCCCAGCATATTGACGAATATAGCCAAACACAGGGGAAATAAGACAGGAACGAGAACCGGCTGAAACTTACACCAGAAACAGGAAACACACCGCAGATCTAGATTAACTATAATGCAAGCCACAAATGGGACCTCACAGGCAACTTTAAATGTTCTAGTAACCCCATGGAAAGAGTAAAAAGAAACAAGTGAAAATAATTCTTAAAACCATTTTATTTAAAACAGTATATTTTACATCAAATTTTTATTCTTCCTAAATTTTTACTTTGACATGTAATCAATATAAAATTATTAATGAGATAGTTGAATTTTTTTTTTTACTAAATCTCTAAAATACTAGAGTGCATTTTACACTTACACTACATCTCAGATCAGACTAGCTGTATCTCAAGCGTTCAATAGCCAAAATGACTAGTAACTGCTGTCTTGGATCCTGCAGCCTCAGGTTTTAGAATCATCAGGCAAGAGTGTTGAAATAGCTATGCTCACTGTGCTTAAAGAGCTTCTAAGAAGTGATATTGGAAAACATGAACATAGAACTGGAAGTTATATAAAAGTGACCCAGGCTATTTCAACTACGGAATAATCTATACCTGTAAAATCCAGTAGTTAAAATTAAGAACACAGTAAACGCCTTTCATAGCAGATTATGTGTGCCTCAGGAGAGAACTGTCCGCTGGAAGGCAAGTCAGAAGAAATTATCTAGAATAAGGCACAGAAAGACCAAAGAGTGGGAAAATACCGAAGAGTGAAAAAGAGAGTACACACCGTGAAATGGCTCAGCACACAATGAACTGCCATCCTAAAGGGAGAGGTAAGAGAAACAAGGGAAGTCAGATCTGGAGAAATAATAGCTGAGAATTATTCAAAACTGCTTAGAACTCTCTTGTCGACTTGATTGTCTTCCCACTGAAGGTAATTGAATCAATAGTTGCTTTTAAATTTTTTCTCTTTTTTCTTCTTGAAGAGCTTGAAGATTTTCTGCAGTTTCACCAGATTGTGCCTTCAAGTGTATTTATTTTTCTATATCCTGCTTGGGATTTCTTGTGTTTCCAGAAATTGAGGATTAATGTCAAAAGATTCATATCATGACATGATTTAATGTCCACTAAGTCATGAGTTCCCTTTGGCAGAGCTCCATCTCTAGGAAATCTCGGTAGCCTATTGGAGGTTTATTATCATGTATATTTCGGAGGAATATTATGTGTGATTTTGCTAAACACACATGGATCTCTGCCCAGCCAGAAATTATTTTTAGGTTATTTTGTGGCTTGGAGATTCCTGGATTGGTCAGGCAGAGTGAATTCTAAACTGAAAGCCAAGTAAGGACAGCATATAGTTATTAATTCTTAGGGGAATCCTTTATTTGTTTATTTTCTTTTTACACACAGGACCCAGGCCAAGACAGAGAAATATGCCTGCTCAGTCCTTTTGCATTGTGTCCTTGTGCTGCTGAGCAGATCTTTTTCTAACCCACCTTTGTCCTGTATCTCACCTATATGCCACCTCAGTTCCAGCTCCTCACCTTGATAAAGCCCATAGCCTAGCCTCTGGTCCCTGAGTCGGAGTAAAATCTCACCCTCTTGCATCCCTTTCCTACCCTTCCAGCGCCCTCTGGGAAAAACCACAGTGTCCACCCTTGGCTTACCACTCTGCTTTTCAGTTCTTTTTTTCATATTTGGCCCTTATAAATTTCCCTCTCATGTAAACTCAGTTGTGCTTATTAAAAAGGATTTATATATTCCTCTCACCTTGGAGATGGAGAGCCAAAACTCTGAACCTAAAATATCCTACCTCTCACTTAAAGATGGGTAAATTCATCCTGAATCTTAACCAGCTAGGACACATAGGAATAGCAGCGATGGATGCTTTTCATGTGGTCTTATCCAGGGTAAATTCCAAGAGAATAAATTCTAACCTGACCTATGTCAGTGGAGTGGGCTCTATCACAGCAACCTAAAGATAAACATTAGACTGTTATGCTGAAAATAAATTTTAAAAAATTAGATTTTTCTCTGTATTTCCCCCTTCCCTTCTCCCCACCTAAGCAAGTAGCTTTCAGGGCCCTTTTCCTCAGGGGGCAAAGTAGAAAATAAAAAAGACCTCTTTCTTTTTTCCAAAATCCTAAGCTCTGAGAGAAAGGCCTAGACAGAGTCTTTAAGAAACATCAAGAGATTTCCCCCCATACCTAGAGGGAGTCCACGGGGATGGTAATGAATCAAAAAAGTCTTAGAAAAAAGTTTATTATACACACTGCCACCTGAAACCTCTGTTTAGGATTCCTGTAATTCTGCCACAGGTTTCTGCCCTTTTACCCTTCTTTATCCTCTTCCCTCTCCTCCTCCTCTTTTTCCAAGACACGTCTCTGACTACTCATACTCTGGCCCAGCCCTTTTGCTTTCCCACCAATGGCTCCCAAACAAGTGATTAGCCCTGGCTTTGTGAGAAAATGAGCATCAGTTACAGTAAACTTGGACTCAGCTGTGGCGTACCAGTGGCTGGTTTAATGTTTTCTAGGAGGGGAAGTCGAGAGGCTATTAAAATTGCAAAGGTGAGGGGTCCCTGGGTGGCTGAGTCGGGAAGGCATCTGACTCTTGAATTTGGGTGGGGTCATGATCTCAAGGTCGTGAGATCAAGCTCCTTGTCAGGCTCCACATGGAGCACGGAGCCTGCTTAAGATTCTCTCTCCCCATCCCCCCCCCCCCCCCCCCCCACTCACATGTTCTCTCTCTCTCTCTCTCTCTCTCAAAAAAAAAAAAAAATTTGCAAGATGAATCTTATGGGCTCAGAATGGAGACCAAGGAGAGTCCTCATAAAAAAGAAGATAGTTAAGGGAGAATTCAAATAACATGTAAAAAAATGTTCTCCAAGCAGGAACCAAACTGCAAGTAGATGCCTTTGAGACAAGGTTTACTGTTATGAAGAGTTAATAAATATTTTGACAGTAATTAGAATGGATGGCATTCTCTGACAAGAGTAATTTTTTAAGGTGTTCAATATTGTGGAACAAAAAATAAAAGAAAATGCAACACAAACACAAAAAATCAGAAAAACTGGAAAATAAAATGATCTGATTCATTAAAAACAGATGTAATTAAATGTTTAGCACATGCCTGCTAATAAAGCAAAATATATTCGTGAAAAATACATATTACTAGCTTTTCATTTGATGTCCATACTCTATTTTATTACAGATAAACATACATTCCCTCTATTGATCATCTCCCTCCCTTCCTGCAGAAATCAGATGTAACTCTTGTCATTCTTGTTGCTGTTCTTTGCTTGTTAGTTTGTAGGGAGGAGCAGGGACCTTACCCAGAATGCTTTGCAAAAAATAATTTAAAATCATTTGATTTCTAACAGAAAATTTTCGTGGTTTTCTTGCTCAGCTGTTGCTATGCCACGTGGTATCTGCCACCTTGAGCTGAACAGTCAATTATGCAGTTTCTAGGCAGAAAAATGTTCACATTGCAAGGCAATGTCTAAGCACGCCATGCTAACTCTGGTAATATGTATTTTCAGTCCTCATTTGAAGCCCTAAGGGTACAGTTCTCTGGACCTTATATGTTTTCCTATAGTGACACTCTGCATGTAAATCCAAAATTAGTGATTGCTCCTCGGATGCAAAGCATTCCTACAGGTCACACAGTTTAGGTAGGCTTTTTAAATATATTTTAACCTATTTAAAATTATTCATTTAGCTTCTATGTTATAATTCTTAACCCTTAGAAACCTAAATTTCTAATGAAAATTAAGAAATAAATAGTGGTGGACTGTCTCTTCTCCTAGCATTCCTAGCCAATTAGCAGATTTATAAATCCTTTTCACAACTTTTAGAAACGTGACTTCTCATAGTACATTTTCTAGTTTGACACAGAGCATGCTTACCAACAGACCCACATATCTTGAATTCCTCTGTAAAAGGAAACCAAAAGTAGATAAATCGATGGTCCACGAATAAATAAATAAATAAAATGTAAGCTAGAGCAGTTTATCCTGTTCATCCAACTTCTGTTAGAGCCCTACACATATGTGATCACACATAGGTGTGATCTAGGGTCACACCTAATTCAGGCAGTTGAGTTCAGTTTCTCCAGATGCTGTTGTTTCCAATGTGGCTATTCAGTTCTCAAAGCCCAGAACTAACAGAAGTGTTTCCAGTGACTAATGGGGATGGGATACTTTATTATCTATCATACTTACAATAAGTCTAGCATTATGTGGCTGATTTCATACAATTTATAGGATAGGAAGATGATTGTGAGTGAAAATGGTGTACTCTTACTCCAACACTCACTTTGTCTCAGAGCTAAAGTGTGGTCACTGAAAAAAAAAAAAAATCACTCATTTCTTTTCTCCTCTGCACACCTGAAGGTAGCACTGCTTGGAAATAGGATTCTCTGTAGAATTTATGGGTTGCTTAGCAGGGGTAGCTGGAGGAATAGCATTCTTCTGCTTTTACGTCCAGAGCCTGAGAATGTACATTAGAATATGGCCAGATGCCCATATGCTTCTCCTACACTTCTAAAGATAAGGGACTTGACACTCATGCCTTCAAAAAGAAGGAGAACATTTTCCGTGAATTATATCTCAACAAACCTGATTCTTTTAAAAGGTGGAGTGAAGGAAGCCTAGTGGAACCTCAACAAAAGAAAACCAGTGAACTTATCATCCCCGTAAGCACATCTATCTGTCTAGTACTTGGAAAAGTGTTGAAAGTCTTCATCCAACTCCATGAAACTATGTCTGTCACCCTAGTGTAGTACAAGATCAAGCACACAGAGATGACAAAGGAGCAGCCTTCTGGCTCCCGCCCGCAAATGAACCCTGAGGAACTAGGAAGGTAAGAAGGAAATAGATCAACAGCAATCTTCCCAACAGCCATCCTGGTTGCAGGAGGCCCAAGGAGTCTTCCCTCACAAGTGTTGGTGGGAAAGAGCTTTGGGCCTAGAATTTTATATGCTGTCAAATTCTCATTCAAGGAGGAGAGTGTATGTATTAGATTTTATTGCAGCCATAACACATCATCACAAAATTAGCTACTTAAATCAACACCTACTTCTTGTGTCACAGCTATGTAAATGAGATGTCTGCACTGACTCAGTTTCCTGCTCTGGGCTTCCAAAGCCAATGACAAGGCATCGGCCAGCTGGGCTCTTATCCAGACAAACTGGGAGGAATCTGCTCATTCAGATTGCTAAGGAAATCCAGTTTCTTGGAGTTTCTGGAGTGAGAGCCCCAGTTCCTTGCTGATTGCCAGCTGGGGGCCCTCCTTAACTCCTGTAGGGGCCTCCATCTTGCATATGGCCCACTTCATCTCAAGGCCAGCAGCAGGGCGCCAGAGCTCTCTGCCTCTCCTTCTGCCACACCTCTCTTGCCTCCAGTTTGAGCAAGTCTTCATTTTGAAGGGCTCATGGGATTCTCTGGGCCCCTGAGATGATCTAGAATAATCTCCCTGTCTTAAAGTCAACTGAGTTGCCATGTTAATTACATTTGTAGGGCCCCTTCATAGCAGTACCTAAGTTCATGTTTGACTGAGTGACCACTTGGGGGAAATCTCCAGAATTATGAATATCACTGTGTATTAAAAATATTTTCTCTCTCTCTCTCTCTCTTTTTTTTTTTCTTAGAGAGTGAGAGAGAGAATGAGAGGAGAGAAGGTCAGAGGGAGAAGCAGACTCCCACTGGAGCTGGGAGCCTGATGTGGGACTCGATCCCGGGACTCTGGGATCATGACCTGAGCCCAAGGCAGTTGCTTAGCCAACTGAGCCACCCAGGCAGCCCTAAAAATATTTTTGAAAATATAAAACCTAAAGAATAGTTTTCCCAGAAAGACCCAACTTGAAAATAGCTTTTGGATAAAGTAATCCAAGAGTAAGAGAAACACATCGAGGAGATGGAACAAGAGAAAGAAGGAGAATGAGTAACCAATTTCGCTAAAATTTTCACTTATTCAAGATAGCGAAAGTTTTGTTAAAAAAACAATTTTTAAATTGGTAGTTTGTTACCGATTACTGTTGCCTTTTTTAAAAAGGGTGAAGGATGAGGGGCGTTTCTATCGCAGAAAAGAAGTATAACAATAATTGAGAAGTAAAAATCAGGGTAATATCAGGAAAATGGGGTGGGAGGAAGCACACAAGAGAGATGAAAACATCCTAAATAATGTTTTGGGAATGACCAAAAGCAATGATAAATAAATGTAAATAGACATTAGTGTGAATCAAAGGTTAAGGGCAATGATTATGAGAAGAAAAATTGAATGATGTTTAAATTAGCAGAAGAAAACTCCATACAGTGAAAGGAATGCAGACAGGGAGAGGGAATTTTTTTTTTAAAAGCATAGTAAATGAAAAAGATGATGGCTGAGATAATTCCTACTATACTAGTAATCACAATAAAGGTAAACTGTAAACTCTCCAATTAAAACCTGAAATTCTTAGGTTAGATTGAAAAATAATCCAGTGCACACATTGTTTTCAAAAGACACCCTGAAGGGGGCGGGGCAGAAATATAAAAAATAAAAGGCCTAACAATCAGGGTACACTAGGTTTATTGTAGAAACAACGTTAATTGTTGAGATGTTTAAAACTAACGTCACCCAAAATGACCCAGATGTAAATTTTATGTGGTTTGACCATATTTACCATTTTTAAAAATTATTTTAAAATTTAATGCCATTTGTCCTCCTCGGGGGCCAAAGGTCCAGTGCGCTCAGCAGGAAGACTGCTTATTAACTAGAAGGACGGCACTGAGAACCTTCCTCTCAGGTTTCAAAGACTCAAGGAGGCCTGGGCTGCTCTGTCAATTACGCGTCTGTCTTTGGCTGCGCCCAGAAGCGGAATTCTGGGGTTGAGCCCGCCTG
The DNA here is from genome assembly GCF_022355385.1 of Mustela nigripes. NCBI lineage: Eukaryota > Metazoa > Chordata > Mammalia > Carnivora > Mustelidae > Mustela > Mustela nigripes. The sequence goes on along the minus strand of NC_081561.1, from coordinate 133,741,894 downwards.
AGTACCACCTTCGCCCCGCCTCCAGCACCCAGAGCACCCCCAGCACCCAGAGCACTCCAGCACAGGTAAATCACTCCTCCACTCCCTTCTGAACCCCTCCTGGGAAGCTCGCGGAGCTTGGGAGCACGGGAGCAGCCACCGACCCGCCTGGGGCTCCGCCCCGGGGCTCCGCCGGGGAAGTCCGCGAGCCTCTCCTCCGCGGCCGCCAGCTCCAGGCTCCCGCGCCCTCTCCTCTCTCTCTCTCTCTCAAATATAAAAAGAAGAAGATTGGAAGAAACATTGCGAAGCTTCTCCTGGACCTGCCGAGATGCAGTCCCACCCGTGTGAAACAGACGTGAACTCCTGCGAACCCCGGGCCCGGCCACAGGAAGCGCGCCCCGGCTCCCGGCCCGCGGGTTCGTTCAGAAGCCGCCGCCGGCTCGGGGTCGCCGCGGAGCCCACGGGAGCCACCAAGTTCACGTGGTGTTTGCAGCTCCTGTTTCTGCTACTGTTTCTCGTGCGCGAGATGAAGGCGGCGCCAGCCGAGTTGGTCGTGGGCGAGACGCCGGGCGGAGGAGAGACAGGTGAGTCCCGGGGCGTTGGGAGCCTGTCGCTGGCTGGGGCCGCCTTCTCCTCTTCCTCCACCGACTCCACCAAGTCCCCGCCGCGGGCTCCTGTCCCGCTCCGCGGAATCCGTCGGGACTGCGTCGCCCTGTGGGACGGAAAAGAGGGGACCTGGGCGACCACGGACTGCCAGGCTCTAGGCGCGCGGAGCAGGGCGGGGAGAGGGAGAGGCCGCCGCAGGGAGTCAGCTGTCGCCCCCAGCCCCTGCCTACCCCCTCGGGGAGCCGGAGCCCGAGCCCCCGAGCTACGGACTGTGGGCAGGACAGGGCGATCGCACAGGGCCTGGACCGGGCACAACTCCACGACTCTGCCACTGACGCAACTTCTCCACGAGTCACCAACCCCACTGCTGTCCACCATTACACTTCCCAGCTATGGCTTATGCAGCTCTAGGCGCTCCTTCACCAGCCACATCCCAGCACCACCCAGCTCAGGGTAGGCAGCTCTGATACCCCAGGACTACACCTGCCCCTTAGGGGCTGTGATTTCCCGTAACTCAACTGTCATTCCCTCCGTTCATCACAGGGTGGTGTCACTACCTAACATTCCAATGTTAGGATGTGACAGAGGGCATGGAAGAACATTTTCCTACAGTAACTGTGTCACAGGGTGGTGTGGCCCAAGGAGCAGGTCCAGCCACACATCATCCACATATTGTCTCTGGCTGCTCCCCTGCGAAGGACACAGACTTGAGCAATTACAACACAGACGTATGCAATATTAATATATACAGAGAATCTTTGCACCAGGTCCGCATTTCAATGAAAATAGGATAGGGCTCACACCCCTGTGTCCTTACAGAGGTTTTAGCGTTGATGCTCAACTCTCATTTCATCCAGGGTAGGGCACAGTTTTAACATTGTGCTTGGAGAAAAGAGTAGACAGTGTGAGAATATTGGACTTGAATGTCCCTGCCACCCAGCCCCCAATCCACAGGTAATTCAACTACAAACAGTTTTCACTCCTGTAACAAGTGTGGGGAATGGGAAAGGACCACTACACGGGTACCTGAGCCAATGGTGTCACTGTGAACAGGACCTGGGGCAGGTGACTTCTCATCATCTGCAATACCAGCTGCCCCGCACCATTTCAATGACAGGGCCCTGATGACACTAGGATCCCTGAGGATGATGTCAACTCACACACTAGGTCCACTGACAATGTCTGCATGGTCTCTGCTCCCGTGTCTACCCACCCCTGCGAATGACCACATGACCCTTTGCAGAAGGCCAGCAGGAAGCACGGCACGTGCTGTTGACCTGAAGGGTCCCTCCTGCTTGGAAGCAGCCTTGTGCTTCTACTACAGGGTTCCAGCTCTGAGAAGGGGCTTGGGTCTGGAACCCAGGCAGAGAATCCAGACTCTCTCTTGGGTGTTTGCTTTCAGGCTCCTCCTTGTTCATACTGGGGACGATGTTTTCATTGTTCAAATCCAGCAGCGTCTGGTTTGGCCATCTGGCTAATTTGCCTCTAGGATCACTTTGTTCTGTGAGCCCAAGGGATGGAGAGCTTTCTGTGGGGCAGGCCTGGCTGGCATTGCAGCCTTAGGATCATTTCAGTCTTTGCCGCCTCCCTGCTTCGGACAGTTGAACACTGTATCTCAGATCTCTTACTTTGCAAGTTTTCACCCTATTACTACTGGGCGCTATTTCTGCAACACCACCTCCTTCAGCCAATCAGACATCACCGACCTTCTTGACAATGCTGGTGCCCTTCTCCCAGTGCAGTCTTTATGACTTTGGTGTAAAGAGTTCTCCAGACCTCTCCATGAGCACAGTTGGAGGACATGTTTTAGTTTCATGTTTGGCATTTCCTGCAATGTCTGTTCTATGAAAGGCTGAGGTGCTGGGTATCAGCCTGATAGACACAGGGGACATTTCAATGGCTATGTGGCCTCCTGCCAGACAGAGGCATCCTGATCCTATCCCAACAGGGGAAGAGCAGCAGCCTCTACTACTGGGGGGAGGGGCTGTGCAGGGACAGTCCTTGCTCTGCAGGCGCAGCCCTTCAGGGATGCCACTGCTGTCACCTGGGTGGCAGCGGGGTGCCTGCTGCTTTTTCTCTTCCAGCCCCAACCTCCACCTGTGTTTTCCCTTCGCAGCTGCTCTCTCGCTTTCCTACAATTTCTCCATCACATCTCAGCCCAGGCCTGGACCATCATGGTGTGAGATTCAAGGCCAGGTCAACGGAAACAAGTTTCTTTTCTATGACTGCGGGAGCAAGGAGGTCAAACCTGTTGGTCCTCTGGGGATGAAGCTGAAGGACACAGCATTTTGGGGGACACAGAGGGAACCTCTGAAAGACCTGGAGGAAGAGCTCAGAAAGAAACTGCTGGACATCAAAACAGAAATTTTCACTAAAAGCAGTGAGTCTGAAGGCCCAGGGCAGAAGGAGAATGCTTTGGCAGGGCCAGGGAGGTATGGTGTTCATGTAAAACTTTGAAGTGGGTCCCATGCATGCGGCCCAGCAGCCCAGACAGACAAGGAGGCCAGAGCAGGACCAGGAGTGTGGAAGGGGAGCTGAGGAGTGTGCAACGGGTGGGGCAAAGGATTGGTCAAGATCAGAGGCTGACCTGTTTCTGCTGGTGGGGGCGGGGGCAGATTCTCTCACCCTGCAGGGCAGGCTCATGTGTGAGCGTGGGGCCGACGGACACACCAGAGGATCCTGGCGGTTCGCCTTCAATGAGCAGTTCACCTGCCTCTTTGACCCGGAGAACAGGAAGTGGACAGTGGTTCCTCCTGGAGGCCAATGGTTCAAGGGCACGTTGGACAATGACAGAGAGCTGACCAAGCTCCTCATCGGGACCGCAAACGGAGACTGTAAGAGCTGGCTCCAGCACGTGTGGGAGCGCTGGGATGAAACGCAGGAGACCACAGGTAACTCAGAAGACTGGATGGAGTGCTGGTTCTCTTGAAATGACCTCGACCTACCCCACAGTGTGGGTGGTGTGTATGTGTGTATCTATGTGTGTCTGTGTGTGTGTGTCTGTGTGTGTCTGAGGGAGACAGAGATATTCATCCATCCATGGCAAATGTTCCTGGCAGAATAATGGCCACAGGAATGTTCTAGCATCCTTCCTTTCCCTTCTTACCTCCTGGAATTTTTTCCTCGCTGCACATACCTTTGTGCTTGGGTATTTCTTAGATTTCTTGCTGCCCCAAACAGGGGAGCATCAGTCTTTTCCAGAGATGGTGTTCTTACTGTTCCCTTTTCTGAGAATCATTGTCTTTTCCATGCCACCCGGTGTATTGCTGGAAATCCTTCATTGTCACCTGGACAGTCGCTGTCACCATCCTGTCGCATCACCTCCTGTCTGTCATAGCAGGAGCGACTGCTTACATTGCAAACCCTGCTTCCCCTTTTGGCTGGAGGAGCCCCTTGGGGACAGGGCGCATCTCCTCCTCCCTCCTGACATCAAGACCGGTCGCAGCAGCCGCCACAAGGACAGTGATAGACAGACAGACACCATCTGCCTGGTAGGGTGGACCTGGGCCAGCAGGAGCTGACGAACCCTCCCTCAGTTTGGAGTCCAGAGACGGGGGCTCTGATCCTTGCATTTTCATTTCAGTGGCACCAACCACGTGGCAAGACTCGGCCCCGACCAGGAACATCAGGATGGTCATTGTGAACCCTGAAGTCGTTGCCATTGTCGTCATCGCCATTGTCATCGCCATTGTCGTCGTCATTATAATTTGCTGTCATCAAAAATCAACACCTGCAAGGAACTTCTTTAGAAGGACAGGTAGTGAGAGCAGATTGAGAGGGAAGGGAGAGGCAGATAGCCTGGTGTGAGCACAGGGAAGGGTGAATTCCCAGCCTCACCCCTGCCCACTGCCTGAACCTTTTCAGAAGGCAGTGGGACTAGATGAATGAGATCTCATTTCACATGTTGGCAACTACTTGTACAGGCTTGGCTCTGAGGTCTGATATGGCCTCACTCACTGTTAAGGCCTCTGGGAAAGAGGAGGGGCCCACACCACAACTTAAGGCCTGTTGGTGCTAAAGGGATTGAGGGAAGTCAGGCTGGCTCTGACCGGGTTCTTCATTGGAGAGAGTCAATTAGGGCCCTGCGTGGGTGGTGTGGGGACAGCGGGGACATACAGCATGGACCGTCCGTACTCCCCTTTGAGTGAGAGCAGCATGGCGGCTCCATGGGACATCTCAAGGAGAAGGGGACTCCTTCCTGGCAGTTACAAGGACAAAGGGCCGATGTCTTATCCCAGGTAGAGGGAGTGCGAAGTCCTCTGCAGACACCTCAAAGGGCTGGACAGTAGTGCCGTGTTCCCCCAGAATGTGGCTTGGGTCGCGTGAGGCAGCATGTGGGCAGTAGAGACCCTGCATGATGGAACTAGAAGGAGGTCAGTTCTCTGTGCAGCAGTGGGAACCCTGGCTGAGGCTGGTGCCATCCCTGGCAGCCAGCTTCCTGCAGACCTCAGATCCTGAGCCCCTGAGCAGCCCCAGCTTTGAGCAGAGCTGACCTGGGGGATGGGCTAACTGAGCTCCCCTGTGAGCTCCCAGCTGAGCCGGACCAGGAATGGATGGGATGGGGGCAGGATCATCAGACGAAGAGCTCTGTGTGCTGACTGCAGGAGGCTGGGAAGGGAAGGGAAAAGAAGGATCTTTGCCCACAGGGTTCCCCAAGGTTAGAAGTGTCAAGTGCACTTGACAGTGCACTTCTGTCACATCCCCCAGCAGGTCCTTTAGGATCTGCCATAAGAGATAGCATGGGATCCTGAGTCATATGAGCACATTGGTTTCTTACTCACTTTGTTACTGAGCCAAGACCATTGGTAACAGGGTCTGGGGCTGACTCCTTGATTTGGTTCAAGAGGGAGGAGGCTTATAAAAGTGATGGGCCCAGGGCTAAGTTCATGGCTGTGGGGAAATGCATGCCCCTGGGTGAGGCTGGGCCCTGAGGTGGGGTGTGCTGGTGAAGGGCAGCCCCAGGACAGGGGACCCAGGATTTCCTCAGCCACAGAGACAAATACCTGTTCTTTTCTCAGGCTGCCAAGGCTACCAAGAAGCCCCTGAGAGTGAGGATTAGCTGAGAGACTCTGCTTCTGGGCCAGCTGCCTTTGGATGAGCTGCTATTCATCATTAGACCAACAGCACTTCTAAGTTTACAATTCCAGAGACTTCAGTCCAATGACCTGGTGCAGGACATAGAACCTCCCATGTCCCTTCTTGCATTTCGTGCCTCTCCTATTCAGCACTTTCCACTGGCATATTCTATGCCGTTTCCTCCGGTGCTAAGTGATGGAATTCCTGCACTTAAATTTTAGATACTTGACTAAGGAATCTCAACAAAGGGAACATTTTCCATCTTGTCCTTTGGTTCTGCAATATCGGATCCTTCTCTGTAAGAGGATCATGTCCTTGCCGACAGTCAGTACAGGTCACAGCCACTGCCACGAGGACAGGGATAGACCCCGTCTATTGTTTGAATATTGTTTGAAGCTATAGAATGAAAAAGATATTGTTTGAAGCTATGGAACTTCAGGGATTTTTTTCTGTGTCCTGAGGAACAACCTCATTGACTTTTAAATGGAATAACATTATATTTGTGACTGATTTCTACAGTAAGTTATGACCATGTACGTATACCTAAATAGATTTCTACAGTAAATTATGACGATGTACATATAACTAAATATATCTCTATTATAAAAAATAAATTAATTTCTAATTTGTTTTCTTGATTATTAATTAGTTTTTCAAAGATTTTATTTATTTGAGAGAGAGAGACTGAGGGAAAGAGAGATCACAAACAGGGGGAGGGGCAGAGGGAGAAGAAGACTCCCCACTGAGCAGGGAGCCAGTTGTGGGGCTCCATTCCAGAATCCTGGGGTACTGACCTGAAGACAGATACTTAACTGGCTGAGCTACCCAGGTACCCTGGGTTTTTTTTGTTTTTTTTTTTTTTACTAGATTTTTATCCATTTGCTTTAGTGAGAGAGCACGTGCGATTCTGCCTGAGTTAGGAAGGGAGGGCAGAGGCAGAGGGACAAGCAGGCTCACCTCAGGGCAGGGAGACTAGCAGGAGGCTTGATCCCAGGACCCTGGGATCATGACCTGAGCTGAAGGCAGACACTTAACCAGCTGAGCCACCCAGGCACCCCTGGAATTTGTTTTATATCCCATAAAAATTCATGGAATTTTGCTCTTCTTCCACTGTATGGGGTACATATAAGTGGTGATTCTGCTAAATTTCTTGTGGAAATAAAGACTTTAAGGATCACTCAAAAATCCACTTTCAAGCAGTTATCGGTCAGTCTCAAACATGATCCTGACAGGCCAGAAGTAAACAAATATTCTGGGAAAGAAGGAATTGAGAATCTTTCTGATGACCCCAAATCTCCTATGTACTACACTGACTTTCCTGTAATCCTCCTTCAGTGTACAGTGAGTCTTTAGAGCAAAAACAGATCTGCTTCTAAAAGTTAATTTGTTCCCTCATGAACAAAAGATCCATATCCAGAATATACAAAGAGCTCAATAAAATAAATAAGTTATTCTCCTAAGATTTGTGCAAATGCTTAGAGCAAGTCATAGAGTGTAAAGATTTTATTTATTTTTGAAAGAGAGAGTGAGCACAAGTCAGTGGAAGGGCAGAGAGCAAAGCAGGCTCCCCACTTAGCAGGGAGCCAATGAGTGTCTCAATCCCAGGGCCCTGGGACTGTGACCTGAGCCAAAAACAGACACTTAATTCACTGAGACACCCAGGCATCCCCTCTTTGTTAAAGATTTTATTTATTTATTTTGACAGTTAATAAGCCTACAGAATCATTGAACACATTCCAAGCAATCAAGATAACATGAAGAACAAGGGGCTTACCTTATACAGGTATCAAACTGACAAAATTTTAAAGATATCTATGGCAAGGGGTGCACTGGAAATGGAATAACAGGAGTTCTCCTACATGTTGGTAGGAGTATAAATGAAATCAGCGTGGATATAAGTAAGATGTCAGAACTAGAGTTCAGAGTAATGATTATAAGGATACTAGCTGGGCTTGAAAAAGGCAGAGAAGACACTAGAGAATCCCTTTCTGAAGAAATAAAAGAACTAAAATCTAATTCTGTTGGAATAAAAAAGGCTATTAATGAGGAGTAACCAAAAATGTAGGCTCTAACTGCAAGGATAAATGTGAAAGAAGAGACTTAGTGATGTAGAAGACAAAATGATGGAGAATAAGGAAGCTGAGAAAGAGATAAACAACTACTGCATCATGAGGGGAGAACTCGAGAGGTAAGTGATGTCATAAAGCAAAATCATATTAGAATAACTGGGATTCCAGAAGAAGAGGGAAGAGAGGGAGAGAGGCAGAAGGTATATTGGAGGAAATTATGGTGGAGGACTTCCCTAACATGGGGAAGGAAACAGCCATTCAAGTCCAGGAGGCACAGAGAATACCCCTCAAAATCAATAAAAATACATCAACACCTTGACATTTAATACTGAAACTTGCAAATCTCAGAGACCAACAGAAAATTCTGAAAGCAGCTCAGGACAAGAGGTTCCTAACCTACAAGGGTAGAAACATTAGACTGATAGCAGACCTAGCCACAGAGACCTGGTAGGCCAGAATGGACAGGCATGAAATATTCAGGGTAATAAATGAGAAAAATATACAGCCAAGAATACTATACCCAGGAAGGCCATCATTCAAAATAGAAGGAGATGGGGAGCATGGGTGGTTCAGTGGGTTAAGCCTCTGCCTTCTGCTCAGGTCATGATCTCGGGGTCCTTGGATCAAGCCCCGCATCAGGCTGTCTGCTTGGTGGGAAGCCTGCTTCCCCCTCTTTCTCTCTGCCTACTTGTGATCTCTGTCTGTCAAATAAATAAAATCTTAAAACAAAAATAATGAAGAGATAAAAATCTTCCAGGACAAAGAGAAAATAAGAGATTTTGAGACCACTAAACCAGCCCTGCAAGAAATATTAAAAGGTATCCTTAAAGCACAGAGAGAGCCCAAAAGTAACATAGACCAGAAGGGAAGGTAGACAATCTACAGAAACAGGGACTTTACAGGTAATATAATGGCACCAAAATTGTATCTTTCCATAGCTACTCTGAATATAAATGGGCTAAATGGTCCCAAACAAAAGACACAGGGTATCAAAAACCATCGATATGCTGTCTACAAGAGACCGATTTTACAACAAAGACACCTACAGATTGAAAGTGAGAGGGTGGAGAACCACTTATGATAATGGACATCAAAAGAAATCTGGGATAGCAATCCTTATAACAGACAAATTAGATTCTGAACCAAAGACTGTAACAAGGGATGAGGAAAGGGATGCCTTGGCTCAGTCAGTTAAGCATCTACCTTCAGCTTGGTCATGATCTTGGGGCCCTGGAATCAAGTCCCACATTGGGGTCCTTGCAGGGAGCCTGCTTGTGTCCTCTTTCTCTCTCTATCTCTCAGGCTCTCTGGCAAATAAATAAAATCTTAAAAAGAGAGAGAGAGACAAAGAAGGATACCATATCATACTTCAATGGTCTGTCGCACAATAAGACCTGTGAATTATAAATATTTATGCCCTAACATAACAGCAGCCAATTATATAAACCACTTAATAACAAAATTAAAGAAACTCATTGATAATATACAATAATAGTAGGGGACTTCAACACCCCATTCACAGCAATGGACAGAAATACAAACAATTGTAAGAGCGTATTATGAGCAACTATATAAATAAGGCAATCTGGAAGAAATGGATGCATTCCTAGAGATGTATAAACTACCAAAACTGAAACAGGAAGAAATAGAAAACCTGAACAAAACCTCCACCTCCTTATGCGTGTGACTGTGAGGTTGCCACCGTCTGTACTTTAAGCTCTCAGTCCAATGGTGGCCATGACCAAGACCACCTTAATGTTCTAGTTTTAGCTGGACTAAACTTAAAACAATCTTCTTCCTGGCTCCATGTTCCTGACCTCCCTTTTCTTAGAACATTTTATTTATTTTTATTTTTTCTTTTTTTGCCTTTTAAGTAGGCCCCATGCCCACCAGGGAGTCCAAAACAGGGCTTGAATTCATGACCCTGAGATCAAGTCCTGAGCTGCTATCAGGAGTCAGATGCTTAGCATCACCAAGACTGAACCACACATGAGCCACTAGAACACTTTTTTAAAAAATTATAATTGTAAATTCTTTCTCCTCTTATAAGCCTTATAGCCCATGACTATCTTTCTCAAGGCACTAACAGCAATCTTTTTCAACTATGAACATCAAAGGAGATAGGGTCCTCACCTCCTGGTTTCTGCAGGAGGGAAGGAGCATTTGTTTGATAAGACCACCAACTGGGAGGCTTAAGCAAGAGAAACATTTTTTTTCCTCCTTTTTTTAAAAATTTTTTATTTCTTTTCAGTGTAACAGTATTCATTGTTTCTGCACCACACCCAGTGCTCCATGCAATCCGTGCACTCTCTAATACCCACAACCTGGTCCCCCCAACCTCCCACCCCCCACCCCTTCAAAATTTTCAGAGTCCATAGTCTCTCATGGTTCACTTCCCCTTCCAACTTCCCTCAACTCCCTTCTCCTCTCCATCTCCCCTTTTCCTCCATGTTATTTGTTATGCTCCTCAAATAAGTAAAACCATATGATAATTGAATCTCTCTGCTTGACTTATTTCACTCAGCATAATTTCTTCTAGTCCCATCCATGTTGCAACAAAAGTTGGGTATTCATCCTTTCTGATGGAGGCACAATAGTCCATAGTGTATATGGACCACATCTTCCTTATCCATTCGTCCATTGAAGGGCATCTTGGTTCTTTCCACAGTTTGGCGACCGTGACCATTGTTGCTATAAACATTGGGGTACAGATGGCTCTTCTTTTCACTACATCTGTATCTTTGGGGTAAATACCCAGTAGTGCAATTGCAGGGTCATAGGGAAGCTCTATTTTTAATTTCTTGAGGAATCTCCATACTGTTCTCCAAAGTGGCTGCACCAACTTGCATTCCCACCAACAGTGTAACAGGGTTCCCCTTTCTCCACATCCACTCCAACACAGGTTATTTCCTGTTTTCCTAATTTTGGCCATTCTAACTGGTGTAAGGTGATATCTCAATGTGGTTTTAATTTGAATTTCCCTGATGGCTAGTGATGATGAACATTTTTTCATGTGTCTGATAGCCATTTGTATGTCTTAATTGGAGAAGTGTCTGTTCATATCTTCTGCCCATTTTTTGATATGATTGTCTGTTTTGTTTGTGTTGAGTTTCAGGAGATCTTTATAGATCCTAGATATCAACCTTTTGTCTGTACTGTCATTTGCAAATATCTTCTCCCATTCCGTGGGTTGCCTCTTTGTTTTATTAACTGTTTCCTCTCTGTGCAGAAGCTTTTGATCTTGATGAAGACCCAAAAGTTCATTTTCACTTTTGTTTTCTTTGCTTTTGGAGACATATCTTGAAAGAAGTTGCTGTGGCTGATATCGAAGAGGTTACTGCCTATGTTCTCCTCTAGGATTCTGATGGATTCCTGTCTCACAGTGAGGTCCTTTATCCATTTTGAGTTTATCTTTGTGTACAGTGTAAGAGAATGGTTGAGTTTCATGCTTCTACATATAGCTGTCCAGTTTTCCCAGCGCCATTTATTGAAGAGACTGTCTTTTTTCCACTGTATATTTTTTCCTGTTTTGTCAAAGATTATTTGACCATAGGGTTGAGGGTCCATATCTGGGCTCTCTACTCTGTTCCACTGGTCTATGTGTCTGTTTTTATGCCAGTACCATACTGTCTTGGTGATCACAGCTTTGTAGTAAAGCTTGAAATCAGGTAACGTGATGCCCCCAGTTTTATTTTTGTTTTTCAACATTTCCTTAATGATTCGGAGTCTCTTCTGATTCCATACAAATTTTAGGATTATTTGCTCCAGCTCTTGGAAAAATACCGGTGGAATTTTTATCAGAATGGCATTAAAAGTATAGATTTCTCTAGGCAATATAGACATTTTAACAATGTTTATTCTTCTGATCCAAGAGCATAGAATGGTCTTCCATCTTCTTACGTCTTCTTCAGTTTCTGTCATGAGTGTTCTGTAGTTCCTCGAGTACAGTTCCTTTACCTCTTTGGTTAGGTTTATTCCCAGGTGTCTTATGGTTCTTGGTGCTATAGTAAATGGAATTGATTCTCTAATTTCCTTTTCTGTATTTTCATTGTTAGTGTATAAGAAAGCCACTTATTATTGTACATTGACCTTGTATCCTGCATGTTACTGAATTGCTGTATGAGTTCTAGTATAGTCTCCAAAGGCAAAGGAAACAAAAGCCAAAATGAACTTTTGGGACTTCATCAAGATCAAAAGCTTCTGCACAGCAAAGGAAACAGTCAATAAAACAGAGAAGCAACCCATGGAATGGGAGACAATATTTGCAAATGACAGTACAGACAAAAGGTTAATATCCAGGATCTACAAAGAACTTCTCAAACTCAGCACACACAAAACAGTAATCATATCCAAAAATGGGAAGAAGATATGAACAGACACTTCTCCAATTAAGACATACAAATGGCTATCAGACACATGAAAAAATGTTCATCATCACTAGCCATCATGGAATTTCAAATTAAAACCACATTGAGATACCACCTTATACCAGTTAGAATGGCCAAAATTAACAAGACATTAAACAACAAGTGTTGGAGTGGATGTGGAGAAAGGGGAACCCTGTTACACTGTTGGTGGGAATGCAAGTTGGTGCAGCCACTTTGGAGAACAGTGTGGAGATTCCTCAAGAAATTAAAAATAGAGCTTCCCTATGACCCTGCAATTGCACTACTGGGTATTTACCCCAAAGATACAGATGTAGTGAAAAGAAGGGCCATCTGTACCCCAATGTTTATAGCAGCAATGGCCACAGTTGCCAAACTGTGGAAAGAACCAAGATGCCCTTCAATGGACGAATGGATAAGGAAGATGTGGTCCATATACACTATGGACTATTGTGCCTCCATCAGAAAGGATGAATACCCAACTTTTGTTGCAACATGGATGGGACTAGAAGAAATTATGCTGAGTGAAATAAGTCAAGCAGAGAGATTCAATTATCATATGGTTTTACTTATTTGAGGAGCATAACAAATAACATGGAGGAAAAGGGGAGATGGAGAGGAGAAGGGAGTTGAAGGAAGTTGGAAGAGGAAGTGAACCATGAGAGACTATGGACTCTGAAAAACAACCTGAGGGTTTTGAAGGGGAGGGGGGTGGGAGGTTGGGGGAGCATGTATTGCATGGAGCACTGGGTGTGGTGCAGAAACAATGAATACTGTTACACTGAAAAGAAATAAAATATATATATATATATATATATATACATAATGTGATTATTTTCTTCAGCAACTTATTTCCATCTACATATATTGAAAGAAGCATATCTCTTATAAAAGATGAATTAATCTGGAATTTGTTTTATATCCCATAAGAACTCTTGGAATTTTTTTCTTCCTCTACTGTATGGGGTAAAAATAAGTATGATTCTGCTAGATTTCTTGTGGAGACACAATTTAAGGATGGCTCAGAAATCAACTTTAAGGCACTCATCTGTAAGTCTCAGACATGATCCTGACAATTTGGAATTTAATAGATATTCTAGGAATAAAGCAGTTGAGAATCTTCCTGATTTCCCTAAGTCTCTTACTACAGCACTGACTTTCCCGTCATCCTCCTTCAGTGCACAGTGAGCCTACACAGCAGGAACAGATCTACTTCTAACAGTTGATTTATTTCCTCATGAGCAAAGGATTGCTATCCAGAATATACAGAGCTCATGCAAATAAATAAGTATAAATCTGGTTCTCCTGAGATCTGTGCAAATGCTTTGAGTAGGTCATAGACAGTAAATCAGCCTATGAAATCACTGAACACATCCCAAACATATAAGATAACATGAAGAACGGTGGGCTTGCTTTATACATGCATCAAACTGACAACATTTTAGAGAGGGTTATAGCAAGTGGCGGACAGGAAATGGATAACAGGAGTCCTCTTGCGTGTTGGTAGGAGTTTAAATGGAATCACTGTTTTGCCCTTTATTTCACCCTATCTGAATGGTGGTTCGTGTGTTCATCCCACTGCATGGCAATCCCAGTGTTAATTTGAGGCTGGAAACACATGGTGACCAAAAAGCAATAGAGATGTAGGATTATTTACTGCAGTGCTATGTATCATAGCAAAAAATTAGCCATAGGATATCCAACTGAGGTAAAATATATACAGTATGTTATGAGATTTCTGTTTCTCTCTAAGACTAAATTATCTGAACTACGATTAAAAAAAAAAAAAAAAAAAACGACAAAAGTGAGTTAAAACACCAGCTGAACAAAGCTTTCAAATGTATATTTGTGAACTTTTGGACAAAATACTATACGGACCTATTTAGCCAGAGTGACTCTATCTTGGTTAAAAGCCATTTTGTTGTTTCTGCAGTAAAACTCAAACTGACCCTGCCTCCCACCCCCAAAGAAACTTACTTAGAAGCAAGTCTGGGAAACCAATAAAATATGGTTGGCTAGTTCCTAATAACAGAGCCCAGAATACAAGGACAAGTCAGGCCAAGTGGAGACATCCAATCAGTAAAAGTACACATATTGTCTCCCTAACCATCAAAGAATGTAAACCCCACCTTTTGGGGGCCAAACTTGAGTGCCAATTCTGACCAGAGTGATAGCTTAGTTCAAACAGCTACTATAGGGTAAATTGCAATTCAATTGGCCACCTGCATGTGGCCTAACATGACTACGCAATGTTACAATCTCATTGGCCACCTATGTGTGGCCAGGCTTTTGCTCTATAAAAGTTAGCCTGTAATATGGGGTAGTCTCTCTCTTCGGAGACAGCCCTGACTGGTCAGTCAGTCAATTCTTGAGCCTGTAAAGTGGTGATGGTCACCCTCTTCAGAGGCGGCCCTGACCGGTCAGTCAGTCAGTTCTTGAGCCTGTAAGCTGGGGGTGGTTTGCTTTCTTTAGAGATGGCCCTGGCCAGTCAGTCTGACTTCAAAGGCTTGGCATAAAATAAAGCTTTGCATGACTTTAACTTTGTTGCAGTCTCGTTCCCCTGGCAGATCAGTCTAACTTCTAATACTTCTTATAAAATAAAGCTTTAAATAAACTTTCACTTTGTCTCAGTCTCATTTTGTTTAATAACAGACCTAACAATACAGTCCCAGTGGCCTCCTACATCTGAATCTCTTCACCTACATTTACAGATTTAAACCAATCCACCAACAGGGCAAATAAAACACTCTAACCCTCATCTTCAGCACATCCAAGAAATGGAAGATGCCCAAGTCCGTCGATATTTTTGGCCATATTGGGCATTGCTGGAACAACTTGAAGCAGAGTATGAAGATGAGAAGGCCCTCAGGTACCATGAAACCTACTAGGAGATGATCCTGTGGTGACCCAGGGGAATGTCCCAGTGTGGGGAAACTATATCCTAAAATGTTAGCATCAGGACATCACGAAAACTGGGAGGACATCAGTGTGACAGCTCTGTCATGTGGTTCAGGAGAAAAGGTGTTCTGTGCAAGATTCACAACATCTTAAGAAGTTTAGGCTTGTTTCAAAATATGTATGGTTCTGAAAAATGGGGACACCAGAAATACATCAGTTTCAGAATTTGACGTGACAAGTTAAATGGCTCCAAACAGCTCCTGGTCAGTTTTTTGTCAGGTCCTGCCTCTTTGTTCCCTTCTCCCTCTCTGTGCTCCAGCCGTGGGCAGCCTCTCCCTCCTGCCCCTCATCAGCATGGTCATCCCAGGCCTTTCTAGAGAGGAGAGCAGCTGAGGACTGGAATTGGGAGGTGCGCACTCTTAATCTCTAGAGACCCTGACCCTCACTTTGGTGTAGGAGATGGCAGGCACCTGAATCAGCTCTTTGGAGATGAGATCACCCTCTAAGCCTTCTGTAGACAGTGTGTTCCTAATGGTTTTTCTGCTTGAAACGCATGGCTGCTAAGGGATTTCCCACACAACCTCCCTGGTCCATTTCACCTCCTGAAATCTCTTCCTCTTCAAAACCCTAAGGTGTTCACCTTCGGCCTCCAGGCTTTCTGTTCTGGAACTTTCCTCTGTCAGGTAGTTTGGATCACATGGGCCAACAGCCTGTGTCCTGTGAATGCTGGGCACCAATATCACCTGTTGTTAAGTCTTCCTCACGCACCTATTTTAGTCAGACTTCCCCAGAAAATAGAAGCAGTATGATGTGCAGACAGGCAGAGAGATAGTGATAGATTTACTCATGCGCCTGTGGAGGCCGTCAACTCCACATCCTGAAGCCATCCTGAGACTCAGCGGTGCAGATGGAGTCTGAAGGCAGTCTGTGGGAGAGCTCCCCGTTCTTTGCGGGAGGTCATTCTTGTTCTTTTCAGGCCTTCCCCTGATTTGACAAGGCCCGGCAATGTTCTGAAGGACATTCTCCTTTACTTGAAGCTCACCCATTTAAATGTCAATTTTATCCAAAATATTCTCCAAGTGAACAGGCAAAATTAACCACCCCACATCCCTAGGCTTCCTCTCTTCCCTTCTGCGGGGCCTCACAAGTGAGTCCAGAGTAAGAATATCACACCCGGTACTCGCTTCAGATCCCTGCCTTCACCCTGTGTCCAGGCCACCTGCCACCCACCCCCACTCCCCCGCCCTCCCCCGCAATGCCTCCCCCTGTTCTATGCCAAACACACTGGCTGTGTTCCAAGTCTGCAAACTTTAGGAACCTGGTGTGGCCAGGACTCCTACTGATCCTTTGGGGGAAGGTCTCCCATGTTGGGACAGATGAGTCTTTCTCCCAGAGAGAAGCCACACCAGGGAAAAGGAGCTTGGAGTTTGGAGTAGAGTGCAGCCAAAAGCCAGCCTCAAGGTTAGCCACCCTCAGGAGGTGTCTCTGCTGCTATGCTAAGGGGCTGGGGGAGGGGAAACACGATGGGGCCCACGGGTTCTTCTGTCCCCTCAGAGGCAATGCCACCTCTCTCAGATGCTCCCTAAGAAGCAAGAACACTCTTTCCCAGTGCGTCCCAAGGAAACCTCAGATCAGGCTCTCAGCTCCCAGGCTGTCCGCCCTCCTTCTCCACAGGACCGCTGCTGTGCCTGTCAGACTCCACACCGGCCACACCGCAGACTTCTGAAATTCCAGTCTTTGAGCTCCGCTGGTTGTCAAAACTCTCATCAACCCATCTTGTTTTCCCAGTCAATGGCTTTGGGGAAGTGTTTGCCTTGTGCGATCCCCTGTGAGCTCCTCTCTCCCTCTGTCTTTCTA